>NW_012117088.1:1382886-1383241 GCF_000951035.1 Colobus angolensis palliatus
CAGGAAGAGCTAACTATCCTAAATATATATGCACCCAACATGGGAGCACCCAGATCCATAAAACAAGTCCTTAGAGACTTACAAAGAGACTTAGACTCCCATACAATAATAATGGGACACTTCAACACCCCATTGTCAACATTAGACAGATCAATGAGATAGAAAGTTAACAAGAATATCGTTGAACTCATCTCTGCACCAAGTGGACCTAATAGACATCTATAGAACTCTCCACCCCAAATCAAAAGAGTATACATTCCTCTCAGCACCACATCACACTTATTCCAAAATTGACCACACAGTTGGAAGTAAAGCACTCCTCAGCAAATGTAAAAGAACAGAAATTATAACAAAC
>NW_012117088.1:1386326-1430046 GCF_000951035.1 Colobus angolensis palliatus
TGACAGACTGGATTAAGAAAATGTGGCACATATACACCGTGGAATACTATGCAGCCATAAAAAAAGATGAGTTTGTGTCCTTTGTAGGGACATGGGTGCAGCTGGAAGCCATCACTCTCAGCAAACTTTTGCAAGAACAGAAAACCAAACACCGCATGTTCTCACTCATAGGTGGGAATTGAACAATGAGATCACTTGGACATGAGAAGGGGAACATCACACACTGGGGCCTATTATGGGGAGGAGGGAGGGGGGACGGATGGCATTGGTAGTTATAACTGATGTAAATGACGAGTTGATGGGTGCTAATGAGTTGATGGGTGTAGCACACCAACATGGAACATGTGTACATATGTAACAAACCTGCACATTGTGCACACGTACCCTAGAACTTAAAGTATAAAAAAAAAAAAAAAAACGCTAGCGCTTTTGGATCTAGCTTATTTTTTATTACAAAAAGGAATGTATGTCCATTGCAAAATTCCAAATGGCATATAAGGAAAAATAAGTTCCCCTTCCACCTGAGCCTCCTACTTCTCCCCATAGGCAACCAGTGTTGTATATCTCTTTTATTTCTCTCTGGAAATATTCCATGCAAACACATACATGGAGTATAACCTTTTCTTTTTATACAAATGGATATGTATTTGTGTGTGTGTGTGTGTGTGTGTGTGTGTGTGTGTGTATATGTAATTCTGTACCTTTATTTTGGAAATTTTTAAAAATGTATTTTGGAGCTTCTTTCAGTTTAGGACACATAGATCTAACTCATGTTGTTTTTATGGACACATAGTAAACAAAGTATAAATATACGAAATTTGATATAATTAGTAGGCTGTTGATGAAGTTTGACTGTTTCCTTTCTTTTGTTGAGATAAACACAACAACAACAAATACTCTTGCACATATGGCTTTTTGCACAAATATGAGAGTTAATGAATTCTAAGAATTTTAAGGCTTTTGATAAATACTGACAAACATTTATTTAAAAGAGAATTTACATTGCCATGGAAAAAATGCTTCTCCCACCCAGCCCACCACCTCCTTTCACATGAAGATTTTAGAGATGGTATAAAGCCTGAGGACTGAGGGTAAAGTTGGCATTTTTCAGTCCCTGGAGAAGAAACTTGGGTAAAGACAGCATTCCTTTAATATCCCTCTGTTTCTCTGCTGAAGAAGCCAACTGCTAAGCCTACATGAACATTTTAGTGCTGCTGTTTGTGGCTGTGCTCCTCAGAGACGTTTTAACCTTAGCTCCTTCTCAATGGAAAGGCACCATAATTCTGCCTGATCAAATCACTTCGTCTATTTCTTTGCCCACCATAGCATCCGTGCTTCTTACCATGGTTTTCTTAATTTTTTTTCTTGGATCTTTCTTTCAGATATCTTAATCTTTTTTATCTACAATGTAAATTCTGTGAGAGCAGTTGATTATTTTGTTCACTGCTATATCCCTGAATCTATCTAGTCCATAGTAATGACTTAAAAAGGTTTCGTTGAAAGAATAAGTCCACTCAGTCAAACAACAGAAGTTTCTAAAAATCTGCATACAGCTTTACATACTTCCCCATCACAAGTTTTGCATCATTGTCTTGGGTTTTGTTACCCTCTGACTAAAGCTGGGATTTAAAACATCTATGTTTGGAAGATGTACTTCAGAGGGTGTGTAAAACCCCAGGGCTTTCAGGCCAGGTCTGGGGTACATGTCTGAATGTGCATTTGCTGGGGTGGGAGGAGGAGAAGGTTCCTAGTGCTTGTGGAAACTAAATGGTTAATTCTTTTTAATCTTTCTCTCAACAATAATTTGGCATAAATGATGCTGAAACAGATGTATTGGGAATGATTCTTTTCAGAGACTGGCAAACTAGGTGTGACCACTTGGCTCTAGATAAATATTACCTAGATTTAAAACTAGATAAAACTCAGATTAATCAGAGTTTTGGGTAACTATAGGGTAAGCAAAGTTATGGGCAGCAAAGAAACCCTTACTATTTAGAACCATAATCTTTCTTTTGGGTTGATAATGATGGCTGCAAATTTTTGAAAAAAAATAAAAGGGTGACATTTGCATATTCACTTTGAAAGAGAGATAATCAAGCCTACATTATAAAACATTAAAAATAAAGTATATTAATTATTTTGATCAGTGTCACTTACAGATGAATAAAGTGGATGAAATATGATATTTTATAATTTAAAAATTTTCATGTGATCTTTCTGATTTTAGAAAAGAAGAATCTGAGTGTAAAGTGGATTAATAAAATGATTTAGTCACATTTTTAGTGTTTCTCTCTTCAAAGAGAATTTCTAATAACTTATATTTTGGACATAAAATTGCTACTTGTGTGAAACTATGGGGATAAATGAAAACTCAGAGTGTGTTCTTTTTGAGCAGGGATTTTTTTTTTTTTTTTTAAACATGTGAGAGGAAATGGATAGTGATTTGTCTTCGGGTTAAGTATTGTATTGAGAAGATGGACAGTTCAAGACCCAAGAAAGTGGACTGCTGGGAAAACATAATGAGGAGAAGAAAACTTTGGAGCAAATGTTTGAGAAAGCTGTCAGAAAGTAATAAAGATAACAGTAACATCTTATTTTCAGAATCAGTATTAACATGTCACTCAGGTACCAAAATTCATTCAGGAGAAACAAAGAGGACTGGATTAAATTAATTTGGACTGGATTTTAGGAATGAATTGTTTGATCTTTTAAATAGGACATTTACATTCATTTATTTGTTCTATATTAATATAGCATCTACTATATCTTAGTGCTAGGTATTTAGGAAGACAGACCTTTGGCAACTTTGGTAAATGCCGGGGAGGTTACCTGGTTAAAGTATAGCAAATTTAGAGTGTTTTAGGTTTTTAGAGGGGAAGCTGAAAATGAGACAGATCCTTACCATGGTCAATTTTATAATCAATTAAAATTATAATTTTTCTATAACCCCTCTACACAGGTAGGAAAAATAAGCTACCAAAGGGTACATGATCCTGGACCTCAGATTCTCCAGTTTAGCTGAAGTTAACCTCACTATTGATGTTCACCTAGACTTTCATTAACCTCTGACCAATGCTGAATATGCTTCAGGTGAAAAGAAGTAAAGATTTTATTGTAATATGAACAAATTACCCTGTTTAAATTTTAAATGTTTACTAATGGAACATAGGCCGGGTAACACATACATGGAGTAATTAGACAGTAAGCTGCTATATGGGAGCCTATTAACTGCAAAATGAATTTGACCAGAGATTGATTTTTTTAAGCATTTCTTAATTAACAAAGAATGAGCAAGATAAATCTGAAAGACGAGTTTTAAATAGTGAGCAATTTGGACTCAGAAGTTCACTGTTTATTCTTTTCAATACATGAAAATGATCCAGCATGGTTAAACACGTTTCATATTTTACATTTTCTTACCAGAAGTGAAACACCCACATTTACATGATTTCCCTAAGTTATGCTGTGTGTTAAGGTGGAAAATTTATAATAAATATCTAAAATGCTATATCATTATGTAATGGATTTAACGGTTCGACAATTGGGAATGATAGAGTCCTTCTACGAGCAACTTTTAGAAGAATGTCTACTTAGTACACATTCTTATATATGAAATAAGCTTTCCAGTTGCCCAAGGATATTTATTAATCATGTGTTTCTTGTTTTAGTCCTAGTTTTAACACTAGAGCTATGATATAGACTTTATTAAAACACACATACACACACACTCTTCATCAAAGTTAGAACAAATTATGCTCAGTCAAAATAACTACAGTTTCCATTAATAGAAATTTGGAATGGCTGATATCCAGACTTATATCCATGTAATAGTTTTAAAATAGACTATTATTGCTAAATGTAAGTATTCTTTAAGAACAGCAAATAAAACATGATTTAAATAGGTAACTTTTAATATCCTCCTTATTTTTAATAAATCTTAATTTTGAAAATTTGGATGAAGGGATCTCTACTTGTTACCAATAAGACATGGTTTATTAACATTTGTGCATCAGATTTATAGTTATTTTTATAATAAAATTGGGCATTTTTTTATACAACTGGGCCATCTTCATGAAGAAGCTAAACATTTGCATGATGATAGCTTACATTGGTTTCAGAGATAAGTCATTATTTCTTTATCTTTTGTTTTCATTTTTCCTTATAAGCTGAGATGATTTGGCCAGCCTAATGGTTGCCCTACTTATGGTACAGTTTTTGTACCTTGACCAAAACTATGACCTTTTAAAACTAATATGTTTGATGTACCTATTCAAACTTTTTTGGATAAATACATTATTAAAGAAATACCTCCAGGCTGCAGCGTGGTGGCTCATGCCTGTAATCCCAACACTTTGGAGGCCAAGGTGGGGGGATCACTTGAGTCCAAGAGATCAAGATCAGCCTCAGGTCAGGCGTGGTGGCTCACGCCCATAATTCCAGCACTTTGGGAGTCCGAGGCAGGCGGATCACTTGTGGTAACTTGAGGGCCAGACCAGCCTGGTCAACCTGGTGAAACCCCATCTCTACTAAAAATACATAAGTTAGCCGGGCATGGTGGCACATGCTTGTTGTACCAGCTACTTGGGAGGCCGAGGCATGAGAATCTCTTGAACCTGAGAGGCAGAGGTTGTAGTGAGCCGACATCGCACCACTGCACTCCAGCCTGGGCGACAGAGTGAGACTCTGTCACAGCAACAAAACCAAACAAAAACCAAAAACTCCAAAACAAGCCAGAGCAACATGGTGAAACTCTATCTCTACCTTATTAAAGAAATACCTCCAGGTATTTCAAAATGCAAAAATTAGCAGAGTGTAGTGGCACAGGCCTGTAAACCTGGAGGCAGAGATTGCAATGAGCCGAGATTGCACCCCTGCACTCCAGCCTGGGTGACAGAGGGAGACTCTGTCTCAATAAATAAATAAATAAATAAATAAATAACACAAAAAGAAAAATCTCTCTCTCTTCCAGCCTACTCCCCTCTTCTAACTTTTTAAATCTTTTCTTCCCTTATTACCATTTTCTTTTAAATAAGTGGATACCCACTTAGTCTTATCTTAATCTCAATCTTAATTTTATCTTAATCAGATTAAAAAATTATTCAGCATGTAAAATAACCCTCTTAACAACAGGGCAATCTAAGAGACTGACATTTCTAGGAGTTATCTTCTTGCCTCTCTCTCTGAAGTGACTTACGAATCTGAAGGTACAGTGAGTAAGTCCCCTTACAGCGGGTGGCTGGGAGATTACTCCTAAGGCTGACTCTGCAGGTTATCTATCTCCCTCTGCCTCTCTTTCATTCCTTTTCCCTTTTCTTTCCTTTCTAGCCAAAAAAAAAATTCTTAATGACATATAAAATGACAAAACTCCCATGAAAACTTTAATGCTAATATTGTTCCTCTGAGAAACGATGAGCTAAATAATCACTTTAGACAGAAGAACCAATAGAAATGAATGCAAAGTGTGATAGGAATCCTAGCTACAGCCCAAGTTATGTCGATTGCTGAGGTTCAAAGATGTGTGAGCCTGTCAGCTGGACTGGAAGGGGTGGTCCGCCAAAAATCTCTTTTTGGAGGGACTGGGGATCTTACTAATAGATAACTCATCCTATGCAAAGGAGTTGCCATGCATAAGAAGCTTGATCCAATAACAACACCTAGGACTCCTGAAGGGAAGAGAGTCTCTGGGCCTTTCTCAGGTGGCAGTGTCTATTACCCAGGAGAATTCTTCCCCCTGTACCAATTGGACTCATGCCTGAGTCTTACAGTGACTCTTGAGCAGGATCTGTAAGTTAAAATAAAAAGACATGTTTGTCAAAGTGAAGACTGGAGACACAGTACAATGTTTTGGTTGCAGCCATTTAACATAATGTAATACATGAAGGGAAAGAAAGACATTCTTATCCATTTTACAGGCCAACAGCCAATGACATTGGTTCTTCATGGGCTCAGATATATAAACAGTAGTAGTAAGCTATGGTGTGTATAAGGACAGTAGTGCCCAAAGATAATGCCGTATCCAGCAGACCCAGTGTCTGGCAGCTAAAGATGTATGTGCTGGAGGGGCAGTGGCATGCTGTAAAGATGAAATGTGCGGTGCTGAAGTCAGCAGGTATAGCATGCTGGGGAACCACACCCATGTATGAGCCAATTGGAGACACCTGAAATACATGGAGGTGAGGGGCTTTACAGAGGTCTTAACTGTTGGAGGGGAAAAGCAGTGATATTTATGTTATTACTACAAATGGACTCAAAGAAACTCGGCCACCCAGAAGCAGCACACAGTAACGCTGCCACACATCAATATTTTAGTTCCCCATCCCATTTCCATTCAGTCCACTTTTTAAGAAGATAGAATAATGACTGCTATGGGAAGAAAAATAGGTCACCAGTTTGATAAGGAAGAGGATAGATGGTGAAGTGTGGGGGCGGGAAAGAGCCAGCAGAATTAACAAAGGTAAATAAGGTAGCAGAAGCGAGAGTAGCTGGTTTTCACATTGCCAAATATATTTCAACTGAGCAAAAAGAGAGTTATTCACATACATGTATTCACAGAAGGCAGAAACAGAGAACAAAAATAACCATGAAAACCGACACTGGAAATTAAAGAGGAGGAAATAGAGTAGTTAATTCTTGTCTTCAGCCTAGCTTTTTTCCCCAAGCTGAAAAACGACTGTGAATTGTATAAACAAAGCTGGAATAAAAATTACCATGAAATAATGCTAACTTTTAAGCAGCCTCCTTTAAGTGCATCCTCCTTATTTGTTAATTCACCTGCCAAGCATACAAGAACATTATTTTTTTTTTTCTCCTTGAACTACCCACAGATTGGGCAATCTTTGTGCACTGAAAGCATGTGTTTCTTCATGCATTGGTGCATGCTGAATAGGGCTGTCCTTTTTCCAAATTATCATCTGCTTGCCTGGGCAATTTCCATGAGCAAATATGGGTATTTGCACACGCAAATGGAAGTGCATGAAAATAATATGTGCTTGGTATTAGTGGGCCCAGCCAGGGTTTGGCTTTTTGGAGTTAAAAGCCCTGTAAATGCCTCATGGATTTCTAAGGAAGCTTCATTTAGCAAGCACAATTCATGAGCCAAGCCAAGGAGTTATAATTCCATTAGCTAAACATCTCTTTGTGAAGAAAATAGATTTTTTTAAAGGACTTGAATTTCTAGAATGATTTAAAAGGCAACATTTTACTAGGATATGGTATAAGGTAACTTTTGGCTCTGAAGTATTTACTAATATGTTATGAGTTTGAGATGTACGGTGCAACTTTCCATTTCCTCTTAAAGTGTCACTGGAAAGGTTATATAGTTATGAAAAACAAAAATGAGAGCTTAAACATTCAGGGTTATATTGCCAAATAATATCTGAAATGCAAAGGATTATAAAAATTAGCAAAGATTAGTCATTACACAGAGCCAAGCTTCCTCTCAGAGGACATAAAATATTTCAATACTTTGGGAAATCAATTTACTATTTTACCAGTGCAGTATTCTAGTGCATATGTCTTATAGCTACGCTCACACACATATCCATATTTTGAGGAATCTATTAATTTCTTCTTGCCAGAAATCTTCTAGCCATGGCTTAAGAAGTGACTTCTGGTCTCTCTAATTGTTCTAGAATCTTTTAAAGCCTCCCAGCTCACAGACTCTTAAGTCTGAATCTTGCCTTTCATGACACCAGCACAAAATCCTAAAATGTATTTTTCAGTTTGCATTTTCACAAAATAATTTTCTAGTTAAGCTATTTTGAAGTATCATTTAGGAATTTCTGCTTTCTTATACATTATCTTTTCTCAACACTATTTTTTTAAATGAAAAAGAATACTTTACAAGGGGGAAAGGCAGGTTTTATTGATCCTTCCAAATGCAAAACAACTGAGTAACAAGTGAAAAACTGAATTAATCAACTGGAATTGGTATATACCATAATGAGTAATGAATGAGTCAAATGATGTTTTCCTCATTATTTCTCATCAGTGGTTTTCTTGAATGGAGGTGGCAGACTGAATTTTCCAAAGAGGGCTGCAACACAACTTCCTATCCTACATACTATTTTAGAACCTTGCCACAGTCCTCTCAGGAAAGAATGTCAAATTCTCCCCTCTGTGAAGCTGGGCCGCTTATGAGTTGCTTATCAATGGGAGAATGCAGTGGAAGTAACGCTGTGTGATTTCTGAGGCTGAATTAGAAGAGACAGTGCAACTCTGCTTTGTTGGCCAGGACGCTCAATTCCTGAAACCCTGACCCACCATGTAGAAGTCTGATCAACCTAAGCTTCCATCCTATGAGGAAGCCCAGGGCACAGGTAGAGGCCACTTGTAGGTGCTCCTGCCAACAGGCTGAGGTGCCAGGTGGTAGCCAGCATCCACCACCAGGCATATGGCGAAGATACCTCCAGATGACTTCAGTCCCCAGTTATTGATTCACCCCCAGCCTTTGAGTCTTCCAGCTGAGAACTCTGACATCACAGAGCAGAGACAAGCCATTGCCACGAAGCCATGCCTGAATTACTGACTCACAGAAACTAATAGCTCAATATAATGTGCGTGTTTGCTGCTAAGTTTTGGGTTACAGTTGCCCCTCCCTCTGTATCTATGGACTACATCCCTGGTTTCAGTAAGCTGCAGATCAAACATTTGAAAAAAAATTACAAAGTTACAGTATAACAACTATTTATACAACAATTACATTGTATTAGCTGTTAGAGACAGGGATAATACCAAGTATACAGGAGGGTGTGTGTAGGTTATAGGCAAAAACTGTACCATTTTATATAGGGAACTTGAATGTCTGCAGATTTTTGGTGTCTGCAGGGGCTCCTGGAACCAATTACCCACGGATACAGAGTGACTATAATTTGTTATGTAGCACTGGTAACCAGAAATATCAACAAATTACTTGAGACAAAACGTTTAAATCTAAACAGTCAGACAGTATCATCTCATATTTCAGAGTCAATCTGGGAAAAGATGTTGGGCTACTCATTTCCAAAATCCAGTGGCATTTCATAATTTTCCAGGGAGAAATTCTACTGGTTAATTATTTTTAAGCCAACATTCTCTATTTTAAAATGTTGTAGCTTAAGAAAAGTATATACAAGTTTATTTTTTAAAAGATTCCATTAATTGATCAGACTAGAGGATTCATTGCACAGAGTGCCCTTAGAACACACGTAATTTGAGCTTGGCCAACAGGCAAGTTGCTAGTATATGTGGATGCAGGGGCAGCTGCTCCCATTGTATTTTAACTGTTCTTTTCCTTTCTCATCCGCTTTCTTTTCCCTCCTTCTAGTCAGTGCCCACTTACAAAGTGGCTGTTGCATGTATGTGGTGTTCAGTCATGTGTGATAAGATGCAAAATGAGCTGGATGAGGTGGCTCATGCCTGTAATCCCAGCACTTTGGGAGGCCGAGGTGGGTGGATCACCTGAGGTGGTGAGTTCGAGACCAGCCTGACCAACATGAAGAAACCCTGCCTCTACTAAAAATACAAAAAAAATTAGCCGGGCATGGTGGCATATGTCTGTAATCCCAGCTCCTCGGGAGGCTGAGGCAGGAATGTCGCTTGAACCCAGGAGGCAGAGGTTGCGGTGAGCCAAGATTACGCCATTGCACTCCAGCCTGGGCAACAAGAGTAAAACTCCATCTCGAAAGAAAAAAAAATGCAAAATGAAAGTGACTTATGTCTGGCCTCTCATCCTGCAATACTACATGTATCGGATCACGGGAAAAGTTACTTATATGTGAAATAAACATGAACTTTTAATTTCATCTCCTAAGTCATGATAAGAAAAAGCCAATAAATTCTTTTCACCAAATATTTTGAATCTTTTCACCAAATATTTTGAATCTTTTCACCAAATATTTGAATCTGAGAGTGCCTAATGCTAACGTTGAAAAGACAGGTCCATGGCTAGAGAAGTGCAACAGAAAAACACAGTAGTAACTTTCCAGTATATAATATACATATTTCATGGACAAAAACAAAGAAAACTAAGAGGAATAAATAGTTAGGAGTGGAAAACAGAAGCATAAGATAAAGAAAGAAACTGCAGTGAGAAAACAATTCTCAGCAATCGCTCCTGTATGCCAAGTGATTCCCATATGTCCATAGGTAGACGTGAGGCTCCTGCAGTCCTCTGTAAATTGTGTGTATGATAGTCAAGTGAGAAATGGATTGAGTAGAATTATGGGAGCCAGTTAAGATTGGAATGATAATACGAGTTACTACAACTCTAGAGCACATAGGCTTCAGAATTGTGCAGGTGAGGAGTCAGTAAAGACATGTGAGGTCCTCATTCAGTTTTGTGTTTTTAAGCGTGCACTTCAAAATAGTGAAACTTTCAGAAAAAATTTGGGGGGTAACTTCTGTGTTAAATTCTCCTTGCCTATAAAGGAAACTCCATATTTTACAAAAAGCCTTAGAACTTACTTCTTTCTTCAGAATCCTCCGATGCCTGGCATGACTCATTATTGTCTATAAATCTACCTCCATAGCAACACAACTTTCATAAAACAGACCCTTCTTTCTACCGCTGCCTTGCTTTCTTGGTGACAGGGGACCAATGGAGGTTGGAGTGAGTGAGCCCCAGCGTGGAGGGAAGAGAAGGATGAGGCTTCCTGACAAGCTCTGTTGGTTCTTAGTGGACATCAGACCAGTGGTAAATGCTGCTGCAGGAAGGAAGAGAGCAGCATCTGCTATCTGTAGTCTGCAGGAGCGTTTGTTTCCTTCAGGGGCAGATGGGTTTGATTAGGATCCAGCTGGTTCTTTGTGGTTATTATGTTTGCATCCTGGCCAGGGACCTGCACTAATAGGTGTTCAATTAATATTCAGTTGAATAAAATTTTAAAAAGGTGTCCTCTAACCTGCTAATTTCCTTTTCCAACACCTTATGATTTTCCTCCCACAGTGTCTCTGATTCTCTTCTCAGTGTGGTCACTGGAGCTGATTACACACAACTAAATATGGATAACAACAACAACAATAATCATAATACTGTTTGTAATGACAGCTAATTTTTGTTAAGTAATTCCCATATCAGGCATTGTTTTAAGCACTTATCGAATGCAGTCCTCACAACAACCCTTAATTAGGTCACTCTTTTCTTCTGAACTTCATGATGAGGAAGCGAAGGCCTAGAGGATCAGACGTCTCTGGGAAGCGAGGGCAGATGTGAGCAGAGGAAAGAGGGAGGGGTGCTGTGTGGCAGTAGGAGAGTCTCTTCTTGAGGATCCTGGCAGAATCTAAGTCTGTTTTGCCCCTTCCAGTCATCTTTACTTTTCTATTTGGCCAAACTTCTATTTCCTTTTACAACTGTGGGAAAGTTGTATTGCTCTACCTCTCTACACTACCCTATGCTCTAATCTCCCAGGTTTGTTTTGGATTTGTATTGCTCTCAAGCTATTAGAACTTAGAAAATCCATTTCTTTTTCAACAAATCTGACTTTTAAGGCTACAATCTTAGAAAAAAGTCTAATTGGAGACTCACAACTGGGCAAGAACTGCTTTATTTTAGACTGTGACTCATCTTGAAAGTGAGAAATGCCGTTGATTAAATGAATGGGAGCTCACAAGGAGACAGGATTGACAGAATGTAAAAAATACATTAGAAACTATCCTGCCTCATTTAAAGGAGTGTGTGGGGATAGTTTACTCTGTGTTTTGTTACTCTGTGCTAAATAAATATAAACTTTCTACTGAGTGTCATTCACAGGCATTTACCTGTCTGCTCTCTTTACCTTCTGTCTGTTTCCTCTGCTATTCTCATGTTTAATACCAAAAATAAAACTCAAAAAAGTGTTTACATGAATTTTGGTGAGGGCTTATTGTGGTCTCAGGTTTTCAGTTTACCTTCTCCTACACTCAGTTTCTTGAGTAATGGGACAGTGCCTGTTTTGTTCCAGCATCTAACATGGCAATGGACATATAGGAGGTGTGCAATAAATATCTGGATTTTGGGAAATCATAAAATTATTGAACACAAGAATGTTCAGAGAACTAGTTTTTTTTTTCTTTCTCATTCAATCCAACTTCATTCCTGCTTGTCTACCTTCCTCCTCCTCTTCCTCATTTTTCCTTTTTGTGGATATCTGTCTTGGCCAGAGTGATTCCTGGAGTTTGGAATGCCAAAACCGAGCACAGGCAGGAAAATAATAGATCTAAGAGGCTGGAGGTTGAGGGAGAAGTCTCAGATGAAGAAAAAAAGCTGGTGGACCAGAAGTGGTAGCGGAGGGAGTCAGAGGCTGGGTAGACAGTAGAATTGGTGGGGAATGGTGGCTCGAATAATCCAGGTTTGCAAATATATGAGGTACAAAAAATGAACTAGGAAGAATAGTTATGAGAAGTTTGGCTGGTGATTATGAACAGAATTTTCTTTAAGATTTTAAACCACACAAGTGAAAAATGGCATTCCTTGCTTTATATTTATATATTTTTTGTGTGTTTTGACTAAATTTCTTTAAAACAATAGTCATGGCTTAACAGAGTTGTAATGTGTTATAAAGGACTATAAGAGAATGAGCTTCCTTTATAGGAAGATCCCATCTTCTTTTCCTTCCTCTGCTAGTCACTAACATTCATTGACGTTTACTCTGTCCCAGACACTGTGTTAAATATTTGCATGATATTATTTAGTTTTCACAGTAACACTTAGAGGCAGAATCTTATTTAGTTTTCACAGTAACACTTAGAGGCAGAAATTATTATTTATATTATTCCAAAGAGAAAAACAAAGCTGAGAAAGGTAAAGTTGCTTATCCAAGTCACACAGTGACAAATACAGGATTTGACCATAGCTGCACCTAATGCAAAAATTCAGATTCTTAAGTTCTATGTAATACTCCTGAAGATATTAATTAATAATGTTTAATAGTACAGTTCTGGAACCATGAAAGTACTGGGAATTGATGCTCTCTGTTCTATGATATGGCTAATGATTCATACCACATGGTTTTCGCTTATCCCTTTGTGCTCTTCAAAATACACTTGAATTGCAGGTACACAAGTTGCCAACATACTGGATTTTCTGGATTCTGCCTTTTTAGAGATTCATTGTGGTTCTCAAAGTGTGATTGAGGAACTCTGGAGATCCCTGTGATGATTTTAGGAGGTCTTCGAAGTCCCCAAACTACATGTCTGCAGATGCAGACATTAAAATCTTGCTGTCTTCTATTAAGATAGATGCTAAAGAAATTTACAAAATTTAAAACTGCTTCTTTTCTTAGAAATTTGTTTTGCTTTGGAAAATATAATTGTTAATAAAAATATGTTATTATGTTACTATATAAGTTTATTAAATCATTTTAGTTAGTAAATTAGTATTTAAAAAATTCTGTTTTAATTTCCAGTACTATAAATGTCAATGTAAATAAAAGCTCTTTTGGTTCCCAGACGTAAAGTCTTGAGAACCACAGATATAGTTATTTACAAATCCATTTAGTGTACTTTTGAACACCCATTATGCTCAAGCATTGTGCCAGGTGGAAATAAAAAGGTAAATCTGACATAGTCTTTGACTTGGAGTAGCTCCAAAGTTTACCTGTTAATGACATGTAAACATAATCATGGTATACTTAGTACTGCTATCGCAGAGATACAAACAAAATGCAAATCTTCTAAGTTGAATTTAATTCAGCATCCCAGTTGCAATTCCATAATACCTGAGGTAATTCCAACATTCCTGTTTTACAGATAAGGAACCTGAAGCTCAGAGAGAAAGTGATGTGGGCAAGGTTTCACAGCTAGTGAGTGGGGAACGAGGGTAGCCAATTCAATCCATAGGATGTATTTATGTTATTACCATGATTTCCTCACCTGTCTTTGTTTTTTTTTTTTTTTATTGAAACTACTTTTTATTTTTTTATTTTTATTTTTATTTTTAGTATTATACTTTAAGTTCTAGGGTACATATGCACAACGTGCAGGTTTGTTACATATGTATACTTGTGCCATGTTGGTGTGCTGCACCCATCAACTCATCAGCACCCATCAACTCATCATTTACATCAGGTATAACTCCCAAAGCCATCCCTCCCCCCACCCCCCTCCCCATAATAGGCCCCAGTGTGTGATGTTCCCCTTCCTGAGTCCAAGTGATCTCACTGTTCAATTCCCCCTCACCTGTCTTTGTTAATCTCCAATGTTCTTGGATTGTATAATACATATAAATCTCAGAATTTGAATTGTTAAAGAGAAGTAAATGAACAAATCTCTTTGGGACAATTTGTAAAGTATATCAGTGACCTTTATTAAACATAAGCTAAATCATTTGGAATAAATTACAATAAATTATGTTTTAGAGAGTAAGATTATTTGTTACTTATTTAAGATGTTAGTATGTGAATTTTCCCTTTACTTGCGTAAAGAACCCATTTCACTGTTAAGTTGAATATATGCAGTAACATCTTAAGAGGAATTTCTGTGTTTCCACTTTTATTCAATTTCGTTAAAATGTAAAAAGAATGTGACTAAAAAACCCAAATCTCCAAATAAACATACAGATACATAAAGTAAAATGCAATAAATCTGCTGGGAAAATCACCCAGTGCCAACTGATAGGATTTCACTTTGTGCAAAACCATGTCCATTTCAGATGATGTTCAGTGCAATAAACGTGGCTCAGCAGAACTTTTATTCAATAAGGAAACCTTCATAAATACACACCTTGTGCATTTTACTTGATCTGACATAGAAGTGTATTTTGTTGAAACATAACTTTAAAAAGCTTATGAAGACATCCCATATATTCAGAAATATCATTCTTGCAGGGGAAAAAAGCATCAGCAGCCCCGTGAATCCTTTAATCATAGGCATTAAAGATGATCTGTTCAGAGACTGCAAGGCTGCTGACTCAAGTTAACATTTTCTTGGCTTGCTTCTGGGCTGCTAGCTATCTTTGCATGTGCATGATGCTGATGTAAAATGACATTTGCACCTGTTGTCGCCATCCTATGTTAATTAGCATAGTGCCCTAAGTAGTAACCAGGCCATCACATCCAAACAGAAGCCATTAACATATTGCAGCTGTCATGACTAGGAAAGATACTGGAGCTGGGAGATGTGCACATCCCTGCATACCTTGGCTCAGTTAGCAAAGCTCTCCCAATTGGAGTCACTTGGGAGAGGAAAAGAAGTGTGGGATGTAGCCAGTCAGGAGTGAAAGAATACATTTTACTGCAGGTTTACTTTCATGTATTATGCATAGCCTTCAAGGTCACTGCATGATCATTTATAAGATTTTAATGAGATATCAAAGTGGAAAGAATGGAATATAATTAGTGGAATCTTATTGAGAAGATAGACAGGTATAACAAAAGCCTCAAAATACAATGCAATCTTCCGAATTCTAGAGCTAAGTAGGAGACCAAACATCAAAATCACACTGAGGGGAGGGAAGGTTACCATATTGAGATAACACCTCATTACAAAAGGCCTCTTTGTGTTACTCTTTTCAGCAAGGCAACAATTCAAAAAAATTAAAGAACACATATAAGTTTCTGTAAGAGAATAATGATAGGTACTTGAGTCAGAATACATAGATCTTTTCTAAACCCAGAGGAGGTAGATGACCTATTCCAGGACTTCAAGAAGAAGAGCTTCTATTAAGTATGGGTATCTTCTATGAATCACTGGAACAGGGCACACAAGGTCAGTTATCTCATGCCAGTGAGATTCCCCAGAAGGTGTTTTCCTCAACATACAGTCAGGTTTCTTTGAAGTTAGTTTGGCTGTATGTATTTTTCAACTTATAAAAATTGCTCAGCTCATACAAATGCTGGTTAAAATGTAGACACATAGCATAGGAAAAGTCTAGATTGATGAGTGGGTAGTTAACCAGAAACGTCACTCAATTGGCTTTTTTTTTTTTTTTTTTTTTTTTTTTTTGCAATCAACCTAGGAGAAAGAGGCAAAAGGAAATAAATTAAATGGACAATAGGGGTTTATTTTTTATTTTTATTTTCATTTTGTTAAAGAGCAGCTTATGGGATATGTCCTGAGGACTGATATCCATGCTACTAAATTTTTTAGATCTTTATCCCCACATTTCTGTTCAGGGAGAACTGATGTTAAAAATAATGATCCCAGGCCCAAAGGACTTTGAATTCTTTCATGATTCATCAAAGAAAAATAGATTCCATTCAGCACACTGGTCTAACTAAAGCAGGAATGTGTAGTACGGCTTAGAAAGATTTCATAGCTAAAAATCTTGGGGGGAATAATAACTCTGCTTAAAAACTTAGCCCCAAAATCTAGATATTTAATTCCTTAAACATGCTGGTTAATTTAATTAAGCCCCAAATTCTGTCTTTTAAAT
The DNA here is from genome assembly GCF_000951035.1 of Colobus angolensis palliatus. Taxonomy (NCBI): domain Eukaryota; kingdom Metazoa; phylum Chordata; class Mammalia; order Primates; family Cercopithecidae; genus Colobus; species Colobus angolensis. The sequence continues at coordinate 1,402,651 of NW_012117088.1, forward strand.
GCAAGTTTCTTTGTGTGGTTAAAAATTTCTTTTTAGGGTAATAGCAAAGAACAGATACCTCATCTAAATTTCTTCTTACATATTATCTTCTTTTTGTCAGCTAGAAAATCTTGTCACGATTATTTACTCAATATACAACAATGTAGACAACTTTATATGCATGTAAATATACAGCAAAGGGGATGGGAAACAACTAAATCAGTCTAATCAAAACTATAACACATATTGATTAGCTAAATGACTAATGTTTTTACTCTTTGGTTGTAGTATTTCTGGGGTTGACGGGACAAGATTTTTATCTGTTTGTAAGGCTATCATAAACCACAAAGAATATTAGTATTTTGAACAAGTTTTGTCTTCTAGTCATAAAAATGCAATAAAGTCATAGACTTATTGGTGATGCAGAAATTTTTCATTTCAATTGGTGATGCAGAAACTGTCTCAAAATGCTTTCAAAATTATATTTTCTCTTCTGATCTAAATGAAGAGAAATTAAGCCATGCTTGAAAAATACTCAAATAACTAAATGAAAAGTTAAAAATAATCTTACTTCTGCAGATCTCTTATTATACAGCATTTGCATATTATAAAATAACTAGAAATAATGGCCAGGTGCTTTACGCTTTCACCAAGATATTGGACCTCATTTAATCATTTCTAGATAAGTAAATAGACTGGACAACATCAGTGACAAATTTAAGAATAAAATTTGTCTACTTCCTCTTCAATACTGGAGTTACGAGAATGTGCTATTTTCTTTAGGCACATTATTACCCAAGTACTTACTAATAGGCCTCCTTCAATCTGTAGCCACAAATATGAGTACTATTTTCCCCCAGCCATGTGTGACTGAACAAAATTTGGTATTGGGGTAGGGGGAGAAAACAAATAATCATTTTAATCTAATCAACAATCCTAGTCACAGGAGATAAAAATAATTTAAAATTCATGAAGACACTATCTTCCCATTTTTAAAAGGTTAAGTTCCCCTAAGCTATGAAAGAAAAACACCCTCTGAAGACCTGGGGAAGCAGTAAACACTGGTGGCAAGTGACAGGAATTGATCCTCCTTGGCTGTGCCTGTCATGTCTCTAAATTTTATTTCCACCATCTCTAGAATGCTATGAAAAAAGAGAGTGGGTGCCGGACTATGGCCCGAGGGCTTGGTACCTGGGTCTCTGACTTTTTCTCAATTAGGAGGCCTCCCTGCCTGACAGAGAGATGTGCATCTGACTGGGTCATGGACAGTTGTGAGGTATTGATTAGCCATAATGTGAAGTCAAATCTGAATAAAAAAGACCTTCATTGGAGACAGCGTGCCCTCTAAGTCAAGGGTCCAGAGATTCTGATGAGCTCTGTTTCCTTTCTGGGTGAGAGAGAGTTCCAACTTCCTTATAAAGGCTCACTTGATAAGAAAGTCCAGTGGACCCTCTGTCAGAAAATCTGAGGCTTCAGATTTGACAGGCGCTTGTTAGTTTTTCATCCCAGATCACTCAACATTCAGAGAAGAGAAGAAAAGAAGATTGCTAATATTGCCGGGCACCACAAGTTAGCCTTGCACTTGCAATAGGAAGCTACAGCTACCTTCCTCTACATTAAAGAAAACGCAAACTCTGCCTAGCGTGGAAGGTGTCTTTTTCTACAATGCTGCCTAACTGCAACACAGCACGTAGAACATGCACTAATTACAGTATAATTTAGATCATGAACAACCAACACATGGATATGAGTTGAATTTTTAAAAATAATTTTTTTCAAGTGGTGCCTTTGCATTCCTTTTGCAAACCCTCTATTATGACCTTAAAATGTCTCAGTCACTTTCATTTGTATGATGTTTTTAAGATAGTTGTATATATAATCTGCCTTGAGGCTTTACAATAGTCCTGTGAAGTAGAAAGTCCAAGTGTGATGGTTCCCATATAAAGAATGCAAAAACAAAGATACACACAGAGGTTCTGAGATTGCCTAAGGTTGTAAAGATAATTAATGTTAGAATCAGAATTAGAACTCAAACACCCTATCTTTTAGTCTGATTTTCTTATCCCAGAATCAGAAATAAACCATTCTGACACCAAAACTATACACTTGCAGAGTTGTAACTGAATGTTGTCTTAGGTAACCTCATTCTAGAATTGCCATACTTTCATAAACTATCTCAGCAATTACTGTTCCATTTTTAAAGTTAGCAAGAATAGAAACAGGGTTTGCTGCATCTTCTCTTCACTTAACACATTACTATTAATTGGTGACTGACTAAACTTATTCCTACTGAGAATATCTTCCTTTTCTTCCAGTAGTCCCTTAATATGCTTACATGGATATATTTCATCATATATTGTTTGGGATTTTAACTTTCCTTTGTTTCAGAAATATGTTTCTCTTACTCACTCTTGTATGTGTACCCTGGTCTAGCACCACCCCTGACCCAGAAGAGATGTTCTGTAAACACCAGTCACAGGAATAAACAGATGAGTGAATAGAAGCGAATAGAAATCAAAAGGAGAACCATAATCAGATTAGATGCTATTGATAACACTCTCTATAAATTAACAGAAAACACTGCGACAACTACTACCTTTATCAAATTTTAGAAAATTTGGGAACTCTCTTCAGAGCCCACCTCTCTTATAACATAAATCATGTCTTGTTCACCTTTGTTGTTGTCTGTTTGTTTTTTGAGGCAGGGTCTTGCTTTGTTGTCCAGGTTAGAGTGCAGTGCATGGTTCACTTCAGCCTCAACCTTCTGCACTCAAGTGATTCTCCCATTTCCATCCCCCAAGCAGCTGATACTACAGGTGTACACCACCATGCCAGGTTAAGGTTCAAATTTTTTATAGAGTCACGTCTCACTATGTTGCCCAGGCTGGTCTTGAACTTCTGGGCTCAAGTGATCTTTTCTCCTTGGCCTCCCAAAGTGCTTGGATTACAGGTGTGAGCCACCATACTCAGCTTTGTTCACCTTTGTATTGCCAACTGCCTGGCACAGAGGAGGCAGTAAGTAAGAATTTGTTGAAATGACTGTAGAAGACAAATTCCTTCTCCTTCTTTTTCCCTTCTGTTTCTAATGTACATGTGAACATTAAAAAAGAAACATTATTGAGTACTGCAACAGGTACATGCACTTGATGTGCATTATTACTTTTATTTCTCAAATAACCCCAAGAGGTAGATACCGTTATTATCTCCATTGTAGAGGTGAAGAAGCTGAAGCTCAGAAAAGTCATATGACTTGCCAAAAGTTGGTAAGAGGTGGAGCACCTGATGTTCTGACCCGGGTCAGATTCCTAACTATTCTACTAGTCTGCCTCTCATACAGACACACTGCACTGTTTGATTTTTAATGAACAACAGTAGCAAACACTTATATAGCCCTTACTATTTGCCAGCTGTTGTTCTAAGAGCATTGCATAGACGAATCAATGTAATCCTCATATCTTCTTTTATCAACCTTCTCATGGAGGTTCTAGTATTTTACTTACTTTGCTGATAAGACAATGGATGCCTAGAGAGTATAAGCATGATGTATCAAACCACACAGCCAATAAGGGTGAAACTAGGGTAGAAACCCAGGCTCTCTGACCCTAAAGTCAATGCTTTCAACCACTTTGCAATAGTAATACTCTCTCAATAAGGTAATCAAGTTTTCCAGTAATATAATCCATAATATTTACCCCATAATACTCAGAATTCCCTTAGCATACATAGTCTATACCTCTCATTTGGTACTTACCCCAAAGTGTATTAATCATTCTGTGCAACGTTCAATTTCTCTAACTAGATTTTTAACCTTTAGAGGAAAGACGGCTGCCAATTTTAAATCCCAAATCTTTAGTTTAAGAGTGGAAGCAATTGTCCAGAGATGTTATGGTATCCTCATAGAATAAACTAACTTATTAAAAATGACTTGAATATGTTCATTTAGGGTGGATGAATATTTCTATTTTAATACCAAGAATATTGAAGGTTAAAAACTGAGATATTGTTAAGTATAGTTAAGAATCTAAAACTATTTTAGACATATCAGGGCTGTTACTTCTTAGATATTTCTGATCAAATGAAAATTTGGTATTCATCAACATGAAATTCTAGTGTTACAAATGAAATTGTTATTTCCTTCTGACATATGTCTTATTCTGTTAATTAACTATTGGAAATGTGTGTCAAGCCCTTAAAAATATAAAAAGGGAATGGTAGGAAGTAGAAAAATGGTGTTTTAGTATTTATATTTGCACTTCTTGAAAAGTAGCAAATATATTGCCTGATGTTTAAAAGCATAGGAAATATTTCCCAAACACGTGTTGAAATATATTTGATATTAAGCTCTCCATTGTCAGACTAGAATGTCAGACTATTTATGGCTCATGGGAAATACTGACAAAGTCCTTGTGTTTTGCCTGAAGCCCTCTATTTGTCTTTATTTATACAAAGCATCTTTTACCACAATGTTTTGCAAAACTTGTCTTCCCAAACGTTAAGCCAACAATAATGCATGGAATGTCAGTACAAATGTCAATTTACGTTGGTTTCTATTTGAATTGATGCCAAGAAACCCTTTCAAAAAAAACTCATTGAGTTTTTAAAGCTTCCTTGGATGTTGCTAGTTTGACAACCAGCAAGGGTTGATCTATAGAGTCTGGGTCAGCTTTGTTAGTTGCCTGATAAAGAGATTTCAGGAGTATCCAAATATAATACATTGTATATTATGAGATGTATCACATTAACTTGGTGGCTCTCAATTAGGAGTGATTTTGTTGCCAAGGGAACATGTAGTAATGTCTGGAGACTTTTCTGGTTGTCAGGACTGGGGGATGCTACTGGTATCTAGTGGGTAAGAGGGTCAGGGATGCTGCTAAACATCCTACAATGTGTAGGACAGCCTGCACAATCAAGACGTATCTGGTTCAAAATGTAATAGTGCCATGGTTGAGATAGTCTGCTTAGTTTAAGGTCTCCGTCTTTCTATTAAAAGGCCAGTGCCCTTCAAAGGATATGAATAGACATTTTTCAAAAGAAGACATGCAAATGGCCAACAGGTATATGAAACAGTGCCCAACATCACTAATCATCAGAGAAATGTAAATCAAATCCACAATGGGGTATCATCTTACCCTAGTTAGGATGGCTATTATTAAAAAGACAAGATGTAACATGTTCATGAGGATGTGGAAAAAAGGGAATGCTTACACATTGTTGGTGGGAATGTAAATTAGTACAGCCTCCATGGAGAACAGTAGGGAGATTTCTCAAAGATCTAAAAATAGAACTACCATTTGATCCAGCAATCCCACTGCTGAGTATCTACTCAAAGGAAAATAAATCAATATATCAAAAGATACCTGCACTCATATGGTTATCTTAGCACTATTCACAATAGCCTAGGTATGGAATTAACCTAAAAGTCCATCAACAGATGAATGGATTAATAAAATATGGCATGTATAGTTACACAACAGAATACTACTCAGCCATAAAAAGGAATAAAATCATGTCTTTTGCAGCAATGTAGATGGAACTTGAGGTCATTATCTTAAGTGAAACAAGCCAGGCACAGAAAGACAAATATCACATGTTCTCACTTATAAGTGGCTGCTAAAAAAATGTGTTTACATGGACGTAAGAGTAGAATAATAGATAATGGAGACTGGGAAAGGTGAGGAAGTTGCGGGAGTGGGGGCAGTGGTGGCGAGGATGACAAGAAATTGGCTAATGGGTACTATGTATGTTACTTTGGTGGTGGATACCCTAAAATCCCTGCCTTGACTACGATGTAGTCTATGCATGTAACAAAATTGTACATGTACTCCATAAATTTGCACAAATAAAATTTTAAAAACTCAGTGCCCTTGAAACAGGGAATACTAATGATTTGAATCATATCAGTCATTTACATCTTAGTGTGAATTTACCCTTACTTTTGGCCAGAGTTTTTGTTGGGGTGGGGGTGGGGCTTCAAGGGAGGGAGGAGATTTCTGGAGACATCACATTGAGAAATGACATCATGTAGGAAAAGATAGAATGCAGAAATGATAGACTGAAGGCTAAAGAGAGCCGTGCATTTTTTTTTCTTTACATACAGCTTCAATTATAGCCTAGGAAATAAAGAATGAAACAAGTATGCATGTGATAACATTATATAAATAGGCAGTTGGATAAGAGACCCTAGTAACCTGAAAGCAGTATAAAAATGAGGCAATTGTTACAGCCCTGAGCAATCTAAAGTTTTCTCTTATTTCTATCCTATATGATTTCTGCTTTCCAAGTTGAAAACATGCTATGAATTTGGCTGACTCCACTTTGGCTTACATTTCTTACTCCAGCTTGAAATGCATTTAACTTTCCTCTGTGCTTTTTTATGTCAGGGACGCCAAAGAATTTTACCTTGAAGGCCAACTCTACCTAATTGGAATGGACTATGTTGAGAAGGATTCTGATGCTCTGTCTGGGTTAAATTGGAAAGACCCTGCCATGCTTACCTATATCTTGTATGGTCTGGGAAGGAGTTGTGGGCTCAGGCACCTGCCATCCTAGACTTAATGTTTCCAGGCTCGATTAGTACCATTTAGTGAAGTTTTCCCTAACTAAATTAGCTCTTCTCTGAGTTTCCATAGCAAACATTGTCTATATCTCTCATTTGGCACTTAATTCAAAGTGTGATAACGCTTATCTTGAAGTAGTGTCCAATTTCTCTAACTAGATTTTAAGTTTCTGGAGGAATGATGGCTCCCAATTTAAAATCTCAAATACTTAGCTTAAGAATCGATGCCTATCATGAATGGATAAATAAAATGTAGCATACATATAAAATGAGTTACTATTCAGCCCTAAAAAAAGAAGGAAATTTATTTGTGACAACATGATGAACCTGGAAGACATGTGGAATCTAGAAAAGTGGAAGTCACAGAGGCAGAGAGTAAAATGGTGTTTGCCAGGAACTGAGGGTGGGGGATTGGGGAAATTTTGGTCAAAGGATAAAAAATTTCAGTTAGATAGAACAAATAAGTTCAGAATATCTATTGTGTAACATGGTGACTCTAGTTTATAACAATGTAGTATAAACTTGAACATTACTAGGAGAGTAGATTTGATGTTTTCTCACCGCAAAAAATAGTATGTGAGGTAACGCATATGTTAATTAGTTTGATTTAGCAATTTCACAATGTATGCATATTTCAAAACATCATGTTGTACACCATAAATATAGTCATTTTTATTTTTCAGTAAAAACAAAAGTCGACTCCTCCCTCTATAGATTGTTAATTGCACCTCTAACATGGTTGCCTCTATCTGCCTTTTACATCCTCTGCCAATGACTGGCTCAGATCACCAGTGGAATCTTTTCAAAAAACACACCATTGGCTCTATCTAGTCCTACTGATCTAAAATATCCATGTGTGGGCCAGGAGCAGTGGCTTATGCCTGTAATCCCAGCATCTTGGGAGGGCGAGGAAGGAGGTTCACTTGAGCCCAGGGGTTTGACACCAGCCTGGGCAACACAATGAAACCCTGTCTCTATAAAAAATAAAGAAAAAATAGCTGGGTATGAGGACCCACAAATTTGTCCTAACTACTTGGGAGGCTGACGTGGGAGGATTGCATGAGCTGGGAAGGTTGAGGCTTCATTGAGTTTAGATCTCACCACTGCCCTTCAGCCTGGGTAAGAGAAGGACACTTCTGGTTTAGAACTGCTTGGTGACAATTTTGTTTTTCAAATTCCTATTTCCTTCTCCTATGTGATTACAAACGCTGTTTTATCCTCCTACTGAAATGCTTTCCACATTTTGCTGTTATCTTTAAAACTCCTGTTGCCCTTTCCAGGTCAAGCTTAGAGGCCATCTTTGCTGCGAGCCTTTCAATGGCCTGTTCAGATTGAAACTCTTCTGGTTTATTCCTTGTGAGTTTTTCTAGCCTTTCAGTGATAATTATCATATGACCTCTGTATGGTGGTAATTTATGTATACATCCAACTCTTTGGGCTGTAATCACTTTGAATTCAGAAATCACATCTCATACAGAAAAAGTGATCAATAAAATTTGGTTGAATGAATTTTGTATTGTTACAGCCCTTTTTTGTTTCTTTTATTTTCTTTACTATTGTGCCAAATAGAAAAGTTAGTATCATAAAGGTGGTCATTGGTGAGTTATTTTTAAGTCTTTTATTTTGTTAAAGACAGTTAAAAACTTCACATTTTTTCTTCACATCATTTCTCATTCTGATGACCTTGTCAAATTATATCATTATGTAATCATTTTCTTATTTTGTGTCTTCCATGATACGTTATGCTAGGTACTGTTCTAGGCACAGAAGATGAAAGCATAAAACAGGATTCTTCAAGGAACACATAGACTAACAAAGAAGACAGTAGTGTGACTGAGATGCTTTGTCAGCTTATGCATGAGATAGAGTGGAGACAAAAGATGGAGAGTACACAGTAAAGAGGTTTAAAAAATCTTCATGGAAGATGTGACACTATGTTTCAGTTCATTTCAATGTTATATACAGTCCTGGCTCTAGATTACTTATAGTACCTGACATAATGGCACATATCACTTCAGTCATATGGATTCAGTGTGGTACTTCATGCATGACAAGTTTGCTTTGCTTTATGAAACTTTGTGAAACTTATTTTTTCATTTAAATTTTTATTTTATATTCAAGTGTTACATGTGCAGGGTTATTAGAAGAATATATTGTGCGATGCTGATGTGTGTGTTTCTATTGATTCCATCACCCTGCTAGTGAACATGGTACCCAATAGGAAGTTTTTCACCCTTTCCCCCACTCCCTCACTCTCTCACTTGGTAGTCCCTAGTGTCTGTTGTTTCCATCTTTATGTGCATGTGTACCCATGGTTTACCTCCCACTTATAAGTAAGAACATGCAATATTTGGTTTTCTGTTTCTTCATTAATTTGCTTGGGATAATGGCCTCCAGCTGCATCTATGTTGCTGCAAAGAACAAGATTTCATTCTTTTTTATGGTTGTCTAATATTCTATGGTGTATATGTACCACATTTTCTTTCTCCGATATACCATTGATGGGGACCTAAGTTGTTTCCATATCTTTGCTATTGTGAATAGTACTATGATGAACATATGAGTTTATGTGTCTTTTTGGTGGAACAATTTATTTTCCTTTGGGTATAGAGCCAGTAATGGGATTGTTGGGTGGAATGGTAGTTCTATTTCTCATGTGAAATTATTCTTTTCCTGAGCATTTTCTAGATGTGGTGGGTTGGATCTCTAGATGCAGAACCCAGGGATATGGAGGGCTAATCTGTACATATACTGAAATGCATATTATGGGTCAAGGACTGTCCGAAGCTCTGAGAAGACAGAGATAGATAAACAAGCTATGAGTAGCAGATTACAGAGTAAAAAGTATAAAATTGTAGATAGAGCCAGAAGTGGTGTCTCATGCCTGTAATCCTAGCAGGTTGGGAGGCGAAGGAGGGAGGGTCACTTGAGACCAGTGTTCTAGAACAGCTGGGCAACATAGCAAGACCCTGTCTGTATGAAAATAAAAAATAAAATTAGCTGGAAATGGCGTTGCATGCCTGTAGTTCTAGCTATTCAGGAGGCTGAGGCAGGAGGATCTCATGAGCTCAGGAGTTTGAGGCTCCAGTGAGCTACAATTGCATCACTACACTCCCGCCTGGGCCACAAAGCAATACCATGTCTCTAAAAAAATAATAAAATATAACTAATAAAATCAAATACAACTGGGAATGATCTAAGAGCAGGGAATGCTGAGGGACAGGGAAATGCATAGAAAGAAGAAAGAGTGGTGTTGAGTAAAGGGTTAATGGTATAAAACAGAATCGGGCATCTGCATCTATAGGCACAAATGGCACACAGGATTCTCACAACCAAAATGCAGGATGCTAGCTTGTCTGATGATAGAAAAGGCTGTAAAAGCAGCCAGAGTCCGAGTCAGAAAGGGTTTTATATAACCTACAGTACTGTTAGAACTTGGTCTCACAGCAGTAAGAAGACAGGGAAGAGCTCTGACGCTGAGAATGTGATTGGGTATGTGTTTTGGAAAAGTTACTCTGGTAGGTATGAATACTCCGGTTTACTAGTTATGACAATAAAATATGAGAGAGCCAGATGTTCTAGATGTACCTTTTCAAAAAATGCAGGAACATTCTCCAGAAAACCTTTTTTTTTTCTTAAAAAAAAAAAAAAAGGGATACACGTGCAGAACGTGCAGGTTTGTTACATAGATATACATATGCTATGGTAGTTTGCTGCACCTATTGACCCATCCTCTAGGTTCCCTCTCCTCACCCCCCACCCAGCAACAGGCCCTGGTGTGTGTAGTTCCCCTCTCTGTGTCCATGTGTTCTTATTGTTCAACTCCCAATTATGAGTGAGAACATGTGGTGTTTGGTTTTCTGTTCCTGTGTTAGTTTGCTGAGGATGATGGCTTCCAGCTTCATCCATGCCCTGCAAAAGAAATGTTCTGCATTTTGTTGGCTGCATAGTATTCCACGGTGTATATGTGCCACATTTTCTTTATCCAGTCTATCACTGATAGGCATTTGGGTTGGTTTCATGTCTTTGTTATTGTAAATACTGCTGCAACAAACATGCATGTGCATGTGGCTTTCTAGTAGAATGATTTATATTCCTTTGAGTATATAACCAGTAATGGGATTGCTGGGTCAAATGGTATTTCTGGTTCTAGATCCTTGAGGAATCGCCATACTGCTTTCCACAATGGTCGGACTAATTTACATCCCCACCAACAATGTAAAAACATTCCTATTTCTCCACAGCCTTGTCAGCATCTATTGTTTCCTGACTTTTTAATAATCACCATTCTGACTGGCATGAGATGGTATCTCATTGTGGTTTTGATTTGCATTTCTCTGATGATCGGTGATGTTGAACGTTTTTTCACATGTTTGTTGGCATGTAAACGTCTTCTTTTGATAAGTACCTTTTGCCCACTTTTTGATGAAGTTGTTTGTTTTTTTCTTGTAAATTTGTTTAAATTCCTTGTAAATTCTGGATATTAGACCTTTGTCAGATGGGTAGATTGCAAAAATTTTCTCCCATTCTGTAGGTTTCCTGTTCATTCTGATGATAGTTTCTTTTGTTGTGCAGAAACTTTTTAGTTTAATTAGATCCCGTTTGTAAATTTTGGCTTTTGTTACAATTACTTTTTCTGTGTGTGTGTGTTTTTTTTTTTTTCATGAAGTCTGGCTAGCCATATGCAGAAAACTGAAATTGGACCTCTTCCTTACACCTTATACAAAAATTAACTCAAGATGGATTAAAGACTTAAATGTAAAACCCCAAGCCATAAAAATCCTAGAAGAAAACCTAGGCAATACCATTCAGGACATAGGCATGGACAGAAAATATCCTTTATACAAACTCTAGTAATTATGCATAAAAAAATAAACAAGAATTGCATAAAACCATAGAAAGGGCTAAAAACTGTGTGAGTAAAATTTTTTTGTCCAATAGTAAAGCGTATAAATGTATTTTAATAAAAAAATACTTCATGTATTTGTACATATAAGCATATATAATATATATATACACATACAGGAGTGTATTTTTATACATATGCAGGTTTGTGTGTATATAATTTAATCAGGCATTCTCATATTAAGGAAAAGTGATTAGGAAGCATATATTTAGTGTTATGCCACAGGCTCTGAATGCAATTATTGGAAAATTCTCTTTGAATAACTTCTCATTCTCTGGATAATAATATTAACTGCCACAATATAAAATGTTGTGTGTGTGTGTGTATATATATATATATATATGGATTAATAAACCGTCAACACCAATATAACCACTAAATTTGGTGAATGCATTTTAAAGGAAAGAAATGCCTTGAAACCTTGGGCTCTGTGAAAGTGCAGACCTATATCTTTGTCTCAAATATATACATACACATGTAGATACCATATTGTATATGGTATATGTAACATAATAGAGAGCGTGTGTGTGTCCACACATGTGCACCTGTGACTAGGTGGCTGTGGGTGTGTTTTCACATTAAATGGAATGTGTAAGCACAGAATTCACACCTCCATGCTACTCTTCCCTCATCTCAATAAACTATTTACCAAGTTGTAAAAGACAAATTATAATTGATTTCTTGTTTCTTTTGTCATATTCACTCTAAAACTCTAGCAACTCTTTAAACTTTATAGCTAGAGTCTATCCTGAACTCTTACCCTTTTTTCCATCATCATCACTTCTACCCCGGTTTAAACCAGGATGAGTTTAGTAGTTCCTGGATTATTGCAGTGGTTTCCTAACCGACCTTTCATACCCAGTCTTAACCATATCCCCTTTCAAAAAATTAATCCTCCACAAGGTGAACAGAATGCCCTTTTTTAGAAAAGAAAAAAATTGTACAAAACTACAACCCTGCTTGAAAACTTGTAAGACTTCCAGTTACACTTAACTACAATAAAATCCAAACCATTGTTTGGCTCCTGCCCTACTGGCTAACCTTGTCTGGCACCATCCTACCTAGCTTTCTTCTCACTTTATGATTGTTCCTCCTCCATCTTCATGTCTGGTCTCTCTGCTCCTGCCACACTATCTATTCCAAGAGGATGTTAAACTTATGAAGTCCTGGAGCCTTTGCCCCAACTTTCTTCTGCATGAAATGTTTATTATCAGATATTTTATGGCAGCTTGCTTCTTATAATAAATGTCACCATCTCAAACACAGGTCTTTCCTATCTACCTAATATAAAATGGACATCCCTCAATAAAATACTTCCATTCTCCTTATAACAATTGTCTGATATTTCTTGTCTAATTATTTCTGTGATTTTTCTGCTTTTCTTCACTGGAAGAAAACACCAGGAGAGTAAGAATTTTTATCCATCTTGTTTAACACAATAGCCTGACATCCAAAACAGGGTCTGGCACACAGTAGTTGCTTACTAAATGTAATTGATTACATATTTTCAAATGGCCATTGGCCATTCACAGTGAATGATATTTCCCAGTGAAAACACAAACGACCCTCTTTGGGGAATACCCATGAAGTGATCTGTTGGCCTTTTCCTAATTAAGCTCCCAGACTTTTAGCCTCACAGAAAGCAGGAGAAAACCATTAGAGCAGTGTCAGTAATGGTCTCTTTGCCCTTGGGTCAGGATGTTACAGAGAATGGGCTTAACCTCAAGATCTCCCACCTATGCTCCTGCTAATGGAAATGTAATGTTTGATGTAAAAATTAAGCTAGGGATAATCACCAATTTTTGCCAGCCATAAGGCTTTTCAAAAGTATTAGAGAATTGGGAGATGGATGACAAGAGAAGTGAGAAACATTTATTTTATTACTTACGAAGCACTTGAGCTATTACTGAGCTCCATATATACTCCATATATACTCCATATACTCTCCATTATGATAAAAAAATACAGCAATCTGCTCTTCCCACCCTCTAGATGAAAGATGGGCCAAAATTGGCATCTAAAACATGCAGCATCTTGAACTATGCTTCTTTTTAAGTTAATCAAAATGTGTGGAAATAATCAAAGGGATAATACAAATAGAAAGCAATCATGACATTGGTGATTGGAAGGTGTAACAAAGAGTTTGCCAATAGTTAACAAAGGGAACAGTAGCTAAAATGGTGTGCTTGTTTTCTTGAAGAAAGAAACACACACAGACAAGAGGCTTTACTTAATGTTATTTGAGTTTCTCCTATTTTTGCAGCAGTCATAAAATCTTAGGGCAGGCCATGTGTATTTAGTGCTGGTCATGAGAACTGTAAGTCATCCTCATTCTAGCTGTTTCACTCATAGTCTTCCTAAGGTCAGAACATATTGTCTATTCAGGCATTTCTCCAAAGAAGATATACAAATGGCTAAGAGGTAATATGAAAAGGTGCTCAACATCACTTCACAGAAACGCAAGTTAAAACTACATTGGTTAGGATAGCTATTATCAAAAACAAACTAGCAAAGAAACACATTAAACCAAAGATAAATGTTAGCAAGGATGTGGAGAAACTGGCACCCTTAAACACCGTTGGTGGGAATGTAGCCTCTACAGAAAAGTTTGATGTTTCCCTCCAAATTAAAAATACCATATGATTCAGCAATCCCACTTCTGGGCATCGATACAAAATAATTGAAATCAGGATCTCAAAAAGGTATTTCTACCCCTTGTTCTTTGCAGCATTATTTACAGTAGCCAAGATATGGGAATAACACAACTGTCCATCAACAGATGAATAAAAATGTGGCATGTACATACAATGGAATATTATTTAGTCTTTGAAAAGAAAAAAAGTCTTGCTATTTGTAATAATATGGTTATGCCTAGAGGACATTAATGGTAAGTGTAAAAAGGCAGTCACAGAAGGACAAAAACAGAAGCATTCTACTTATATGGGGTACCTAAACTAGTCAAACTTACAGATACAGAGAATAGAATGATAGTCACCAGGGGATGAGGGCAAGGGAAATGGGGAATTGTTCCTCAATGATAATAAAATTTCTGTTCTCTAATAAGTCCTAGCAATCTGCTGTACAACGTAATACCTACAGTTAACAATATGGCACTGTGCACTTTAAAATATACTAAGAGGATAGATGTCATGTGATTTTGCAAAAACAAATAAAAATCAAACAAACTCACAAAAGAACACAAGAAAAATTTTGGAGGTGATGGATATGCTTAGTACCATCTTTGTAGTGATGATATCATGGGTGTATCTGTGACAGACTGGATTAAGAAAATGTGGCACATATACACCATGGAATACTATGCAGCCATAAAAAAGGATGAGTTTGCGTCCTTTGTAGGGACATGGATGCAGCTGGAAACCATCATTCTTAGCAAACTATCACAAGAAGAGAAAACCAAACACCGCATGTTCTCACTCATAGGTGGGAACTGAACAATGAGATCACTTGGACTCGGGAAGGGGAACATCACACACTGGGCTTATCATGGGGAGGGGGGAGGGGGGAGGGATTGCATTGGGGAGTTATACCTGATATAAATGATGAATTGATGGGTGCTGACGAGTTGATGGGTGCAGCACACCAACATGGCACAAGTATACATATGTAACAAACCTGCACGTTATGCACATGTACCCTAGAACTTAAAGTATAATAAAAAAATAAATAAATAAATAAATAAATAAATCAAAAGATATCATGGGTGTATGCATATGTCCATTAAATGTGTGCAATTTTTTTTTGTATATCAGTTGTACCTCAATAAAGCTCAAAAAACAAGAAACAAACAAGGCCGGGCATGGTGACTCACGCCTGTAATCCCAGTACTTTGGGAGGCCGAGGCGGGCGGATCACTTGAGGTCAAGAGTTCGAGACCAGCCTGGCCAATGTGGTGAATCCCCATTTCTACTAAGAAATACAAAAAATTTAGCTGGGCGTGGTGGCACATGCCTGTAGTCCCAGCTACTTGGGAGGCTGAGGTGGGAGAATCACTTGAACCCAGAAGGCAGAGTTTGCAGTGAGCTGAGATCGTGCCACTGCACTCCAGCCTGGGTGACAGAGTGAAACTCTGTCTCAAAGAACAACAACAACAACAACAACAATAGGGAACAAACAAAACAAAAGAATATTGTTTCTAAGCTAATTAGAACTTAAAAGCTAAACAGACATAAGAAATCCACTTAGTATCAGAATTGCTCCAAAAAAGGAAAAGGGGAATGGTTTCGTACCAGTTCTGAGTTGAATGGTTTCCCGTTAAGGCTGGATAAGCAAACTTTATTTAAGAGGCATACACTGTAAACATTTCAGCATAAGGAAAATGAATGGTCTCAATATAGGAGATTTTGGAGTTTCCATGGGTTTAGGTACTAGAAAACCTGCTAGCTCCACAGTTTCCACACCTTTTCCTCAGCAAAATGTTACACAATTGTGTTGAAGACACTTGTGGCCTCTAATGGCCAGATAATGGACCACAATAAAAGTTATGGGTCCCCAGCTGGGGTGAAGCTCATAATGGTTGGCAAGATCCATTATTTAACCATTAGGATCTACAGCAAAGGGAGACAATTGTCAACCAAAAAGAAAAAAATATGTCATTACATGTATTCCTTTTATTTGAGAAAAAAATTCCAATTCCCCATAGAGTGCGTGGCAATTTTCCTACATATACAAGTTTCTCTATACCCATCCTGCATGTATTTTTAGAAAGCTTTCAATGCATAAATGTATTATGTCAATGCAAGTTGATGGATAGTGATTGTAGCTTTACACTAGATTTCAAAGTAATTAATTACAATTTTCAGTGTTTTAAAAGAAATAGAGAACAACAATAAGAGAAAATATAAAGAATAGATTGGGTTCAGGTTAAATCTCTCTGTCCTCAATTCAAGTATGTTCCACAACACAACATTTGAACACCATCATATATTCTGGATATCTGTCCTCTGCTTTAGAAAGAGCCAAGACCCTTTCAATGACAATGGTGGTGAGTTATTATTCCAGTGTCTTAGTAATATTTCTTTAGAAATCAATAAATACATCTTTAGCCATTTCATTTTGCCTTTGGGAAGTATTGATATTTTAGTTGTTGTCGTCTAGTGAACATAATGGTACATGATATCAATATATATATTTTTAAATATAATGCCTGCAATTCTTTTCTTTTGTCCCTTTCACCTTTGGATGAGACTAAAGTCAAAGTAGAGTGATTCATGACCTATTGTGTGTGCTTGGGATGGGGGAGGATGGCCACACATTGTGAGCCTTAGGATCTATTAAAATCCTAAAATTTTTTTTAGGAGTGATAGAGATTATCTATCTGAGACCTCTTCTTACTAAAGGAGTGTCTAGTCCTGATCCTAAGGTAGCTCCCCATTTTGAGAAGTTGCATATTCAGCCTCTGTTAGCTGATTAGAGAAGTACATGTTAATGTAGTTTGTTTAGAAATGCTAACTTTCTATTTAAAAATGATATTCTGTAGCATAAGTAAGTATTTCTAGTACTTTTTATAGTTAAATGAATCTTTCCCTTTATGTCACATAAGAGATGAGTTTCTTTTTTCTTTCTTTTTTTTCTTTTTTAAGAGACAGGGTCTTACTCTGTCACCTAGGCTGGAGTAAAGTGGCATGATCATAGCTCACTGTAGCCTGGAACTCCTGGGCTCAAATATCCTCCTGCCTCAGTCTCTGGCATAGCTATGACTACAGGCATGTGCCAGCACTCCCTACTAACTAACTAAAAAAAAATTGTAGAAATATTGCCATGTTGCTCATTCTTGCCTTGAACTCCTGGCCTTAAGCACCTCAGCCTCCCAAAGTGCTTGAATTACAAGTGCGAACAACTGCACCCAGTCAAGCTTCAGTTTTTATAGAACCTGAATATTGGTTCAAAGACATTCAAGGCACTTAAAATTGCTATTATTATTTTTGAAAATCTTGATAAATGTTCTGTTTTAAATTTTTTAAATTGTTATTTGGTATGGGTACATAATAGATGCATACATTTATGGGATATATGAGATATTTTGATACAGACATACAATGTGTAATAGTCACTTTAGGGTATATGGGGCATCTGTCACCACAATAATTTGTCATTTCTTATTTTATTGTTGTGTTCTTCATATTTTGTTTGGTAAATAAAATTTGCTCTAATATATTTATTTACTGATTTTTAAAATTATAGTGTATTTCCTTTTTGAATGGATTTATAACATTTTTGGTTTATAATTTATTTTTTGCATTAAGTTTTTAATGGATTTTCATCATTTTATGTTCACAAAGTTTAGTTCTGGCTCCACAATATCAATGTAATCTTTCAGGATTAGACAGTAAGACGCTCACTGTTTTGGACATATAAGAAGGTTGACCACCTATTAGATAATTTGAATGACAGAAAATGCATGGAATAGTAAAACAATACTACCAGTTTAATTTTTCTTAAATTTTTTTAAGATCCAAGTCTCTTCATAAAGATCAGTTTTTATCACAGGTATTGCGTGAGGGTTTCAGATAGTGCTGATAGACTCTGGTTTCTAGTATGCCATAGAGCAGAGTCTTAATTCTTCAAGTAAATCTGAAAAGAGTACCACAGACACCCTTTATAGAGTAGGCCACCATTTTGTATTCATATTTTAACTTGGTATAAGAGTTCAGATTTGTAAAAGTAGAAGACGAGAGTTCTCTAGTGCAATTGGTTTGAGTTATCTTAGCAACGCTGGACCATATATACTGCGAATTGTGTAATTGGTCATGCTGCACACTTTCTCTTAAAACTGTATTTGTGGCTGGATTTTTAACTGGTGAGTATGATTTCATGTATCTTTAAATGGTATCTTTAGTCTTTTTTATTAAAAAAACATCATTTTCATGATGTAGTAGTTCTTACTATTGTAAACTTAGCATATAGAGCACTCATAGAAGGAGACAGAAGGAGACAGACAGAGAGAGAGAGAATGACTAGGAGGAAGGAAGATGAAGAGAAGAAGACAGAAAGGAAAGAAGAAAGGGATGAAAGAGAGAAAGGGAGGGAGAGAGGAAAAGAAGGAGAGAAGAAAGAAGGCAGGAACTAAGAACAAAAGAAAGAGAAATTCTTTGTGTGTGTTTTTACTATAAAACTATACAATCTATGTTGGTAACCACTGGCCACATGTGGGGTATTGAACACTTGAAAGATGGTTAGCCCAAATGGAGCTGTGGCGTATGTGTAAATACAATGTATTTTGAAGACTTAGTATGGGAAAATAATGTAAATATCTCATTAATTTTTATATTAATTATATGTTAAAATATTTTAAATACACTAGGTTAAATAGATTTTTTGAAAGTTAGTTTTATCTTTTTTTACTTTTTAAAAAGTGACTATTAGAATATGTAAAAGTATGCGTGATTCAATTTATGACTTGTATTATATGTCTCTTAGCACTATCTGTAACATCACAATAAGCTGGAGTTGCCTTACCAATTTTTCAGAACCAATTTTCCTTTGACCTCATATTCTCTCTCTGAGTTAGCTGTAGACAAAGCTTATTTGTAGCAAAACCGAAGTTGACAGGATTCCCCATTCCCACTCTCCCAATTCTTAGACTTTTTCATTTTGATAATTGTAACTCTTAATATAATCACAAAAACTGCTCTTCCAAATGCTCTATTGAGAACCAGGCATTATAAGATGCCACCTCCAAAGGAGATGGTGACATGGCACTTCTGCTTTGGGAGAATGTATCTAAGATATCTTAGTGCACATTTTCACCTCCAGTTTCATATACTTAAAAAAAAATTTGGTGAATTGTCTGTCCTACCATAAATTAAGAGTAGAATACACAAAACTATCCTCTTTTCTAGAGAACAAACAAGCTGACGATATTGTCTTCTAATTTTTCTTAGCTTTATAAAAGCTTGGCTAGGATAGTCATGTAGAAAATTCCGGATGGATACATTTTTGAAACTTAGAAGATATTCTGCATGAATGTTTTCTGAATTGGAATTCTGAATTAGACTCTATGGTAATTTTATTTTATTGTAAAATGCATATATTTTCATTAACTTTGAGCCATAACTGTCAGTATATTGTTCTGCAGTACTTAAATTATGAGGATAAGCATATTGGACTCAATAATGTGGCCTCCCTCTCTAGCTTCAATTATTTCATTTGCTTGGCCATTTAAATATGAGTGACTATTTATGAGTGGCTATTTCGGTGACTATTGAAGCATGGATCATTGAGAATGTCTCAAAGCAATTTATTTCCATATTTCATCTTGGGGCCCCACCCTTTCTATCCTGGCTCCTACAAATGACGGTAGAAGCAATTCCCTGTAAGAGAAGGTGAAATTCCAAGGCCCCTTTGTCTTCTCCACAAAGCCTGTTGCCAATGTCAGTGCATGAAATTATCATTATTAATGCAGTTCCTTGGGGTTGAAGGCCTTGTCTGCAGAGAGTCCAGGTAAATTGTTCCTGTTAGAGAATGAAGCCACTATCAGTGGTCTTGGGGAATACGGAGCATAGTCAGCTGAAGAACAGCACTTAGGTGAGAAGCAAAAGAAAACTCTTCCTTCTAGAATAAATTTCAAGGCACCAGAAAATGTTTTGCTAGTAATATAATATTTAATGTTTTCATGAATAAAATATTGGTTTGTAATACATTAAAAAAAAAAGTGAATGTGATGACCAGTTTAAAATTCATGCATCTATTTTCCTCTGGAATGATCAGTGACTTCTGATTAGGATGACAAAAATGGGTTATAAGCCATGCGCCTTTCTGCAGAATTGCTGTATATTAAAGGCCAAGATACCAGTAAAATTAGATTAAGGTTAAGGGAGGAATGTAAATTTTGTTAATAAGGTTTCCATATTTTAATTCAAATCCAAACACCCTGAGGGCCTATTGATGGTAATCCCATTTAATCTTGCAAAAAGCTTTTCTGGTATCAAGGGATCCAGATCGGTACTGCCTTTATTACCTGGAAAATGAAGAATTTTCGTAAATCTTCACCTCTGGGTAGTATAAACATAATAATAGAATTTTGATTATTTCTAACAAGCAAATATAATAATGTGATTATGTATCAACTCAAATGAGTATGTTCTATCAATGAATGTTATATAGAAACATTGAATGCATAAATCATAGAATCATCCATTCTACAACTTTGTGTTTAAAATGACTATACTTGCATCTAAAACATTTATGCTTAATTTACTAACATGTGCCTTTTTGAGGTGGTGAAAGCTCAAAATGCTTTGAAGGGACAATTTTTTTTTTTTTTTTTAATTAAAGACACATCATTGTGGTCCTTTGTAAATGAATGAACCTTTAGTAAATGACTCACTTTGGTAAATAACTTCTCCACTTTAGGGATATTTAGCCATCTGCTTCTCTCTCCTTTCATGTCTGTGTCTCTCTGCTTTCTTTCAACTCTATCTTTCCATTCACATAGTGCCACTTTGACCCTCAAATTTTAACATATGCTTGTTCTCTTTTTCATGCATGCTGATGGCATCCCTCTTGAGCTAGATGCTAAACCATTCTGTATTCATTTTCCTTGGAACTTTACATATGTATATATAGAGAAAAAATATATAATATATTTAAAAATATAATATATATATATATATTTCCTAAAGCCCCAAACGCTTAAATCTTTTAAAAAAATATTGCTATAATGGCATGTAAAGAATGAAAATTTTAGAGCCAGATAAATGCATGTATGCTCTAATTTCCTCCTTTCTTATCTAATCAAGACATCAATACCTACAATTGCTGTCCCCCCCTCATAGTTTCTTCTATGATTCCCATCAGCATAAAACATGTAATACTAACTTCATATCTTGAAAATGCTCTGGATGAGACACATATCTACCTCCCTTGTTAGATGAAAGCCCCATGATGCTAAGGTATTTATATGTCTTATTCAGTACTATTTACCCAGCACTTAGAATACTGCTAACAGTGTTCTAGCATCTATAAAATTTTCAACAAGTATTTGTAAAACGAATGAATGAATGAATGATATCTGGGTCATAGTATAAGCTTAGTCAAAATCAGCTATTATGAAACTGACAATTTTTGAACATGATATTTGTTTAAAATGACAAAATGATTCCAAACAACCATACACAAAGGCTATCTAAAAACATTATATATGTCATTGAAGTCTGGGAAACTGGTATGTACACATTTCAGTGGTTATCTGATTTTATGTGTTTGACATTTATTTAAAATTCTATTGCAAAATGTCCATTGTAGAGTCTTAGGACTTTCTATTTTACTTACCTCCCTATTGTTGTTTAAACATGGTAGGGTTTAAATAAACTATAGTTTCTAGCTATTTCTCTATAATTATAGGATATAAAAACAATAAGCACAAACTTTTATAAAGTTTTTCATCTAGCTAGAATATGTTAAAGTTTTAAAGAGCAGAATTGGCTCATTTCAATGATCTTTTGGACTTAGGAAACAAATAGCAAATGCAGTAATTGATTAACAGAATATATAGGACACATGAACAATTCTAGCTCAATGTCTTCCAATGGTAACTTAACTTTAAAGCTTTCAAGCATTGGATAGAGCCGAAGGTCATTATCCTAAGCAAATTAATGCAGGAACAGAAAACCAAATACCAGATGTTCTCATTTATAAGTGGGAGCTAAACATTGGGTACTCATGGGCATAAGGATGGCAACAGTAGATGCTGGGGAGTATTAGGGGAGTGCAGGGGGAAAGGTTGAATAATTATTGGATATTATGTTCAGTATCTGGATGACAGGAGCAATTGTACCCCAAACCTCAACAGCACACAATATGCACCCAAATCTCATCGTGAATTATAGCTCCCATAATTCCCACGTGTTGTGGGAGGGACCTGGTGGGAGATAATTGAATCATGGGGCGGTTTTCCCCATACTGTTCTCATGTTAGCGAATAAGTCTCATGATATCTGATGGTTCTATATTTCCCCTTTCTCTTGGTTCTCATTCTCTCTTGCCTGTCGCCATGTAAGACATGCTTTTGCTTCTCCTTTGCCTCCCACCATGATCGTGAGGCCTCCCCAGCCATGTGAAACTGTGAGTCCATTAAACCTCTTTTTCTTCATAAATTACCTAGTCTCAGGTATGTCTTTATTAGCAGCATAGAACTAACTAATACACAAACCTAAATGTGTACCTCTTGAATCTAAAATGAAAGTTGAAGTTATAAAAAATAAATAAAATAAAATTAACGTGCTATATACAGAAAAGAACTTTCTCCAAAAGAGAAATAAAAACTAACAATGTAGAAATTTTTGATTTTGTCCTTCCAATGCAATCACTGTGTGCTTGGTAATCTATGACAGATAATGTCATCGTAAACTAGATTTTAGTAAAACAACACAGTACAATTAACAGCACTCCTGATTTTAGTGCATGCATCCTATCAAAACAAATCCAATAAAACTAGAACAAAATCATCTTAAAATACAATTTGAGCATGCTGTTTCACTGTCCCCAAAACTTTGATGTCTCTTTCTCACCAAGAGGATAAATGGCAAACGCCATACCCAGGAAATCATGTTCTTCTGCACTCTGACCCCAACTGGTCTTTGTAGCTTTATTTTTGTCTAATCCCATATGCACACCCAGTGTGGCAGCAGAGTGATTTACAGTGTGAACTCTGAAGTCAGGCAGAGCCAACTGAGAAGCCACTAATTCCTAGAGTTGTGTCACTTTGGAGAGGTTTCTATTCAGCTTCCTGAGCCTCAGTTCTCCTATCTTGGGTTAATCATACCTATTTCATTGGACGGCTTTGAGGCTTGTGG
The DNA here is from genome assembly GCF_000951035.1 of Colobus angolensis palliatus. Classification (NCBI taxonomy): domain Eukaryota; kingdom Metazoa; phylum Chordata; class Mammalia; order Primates; family Cercopithecidae; genus Colobus; species Colobus angolensis. Next base: position 1,425,904 of record NW_012117088.1, read on the forward strand.
TTATGTCAAAGCTCCACATGGTCCCTGGCAATCAGAAGTTTCCAATAATTTAAGGTATCCTTAAGCATGTCTTTTTTTTTTTTTTTTTGAGTTAGGGTCTTGCTGTATCACCCAGGCTGGAGTACAATGGTGTGATCTCAGCTCACAGCAACCTCTGCTTCCCGGATTCGTGATCTTCCCACCTCAGCCTCCTGAGTAGCTGGACCTACAGGCATGTACCACCATGACCAGCTAGTTTTTGTATTTTTTTGCAGAGACAGAGTTTCACCATGTTGGCCAGGTTGGTCTTGAACTCCTGAGCTCAAGAGATCCTCCAGTCATGGCCTCACAAATGCTGGGATTACAAGAGTTAGCCACCACGTCCTGCTAAAGCATGTCCTTTTAAGTTCAGCCTCAGCGTCTTTGTGCCCTTCCTTGGAACTCCCTGAAAAGTCCATTTTTCTGTCTACTCATCATTTAAAGATTCTCCTTCTATGTGAAGCCCTGAAAGCCTGCCCTGCAGGAGTACGATGATTGCTTGTTCTCTGAACTCAAAGTCCTTATTTTCTGTGTTATTCTTGTAAAAATGTATTATCTCTGATGGTCTTCTCTCGTAGTTTATCTTTCCATGTAGTTATTTTATGGTCAGGGTTAGCTGCTTAAGAAGCTGTGGATAGGAGCTAGAAGGAAATAAACAGATGATCAGACGAAGTGGATCCTACACTGTGTCCCTTGGAGCCTCCTTGGGAGACATCATGGCAGGATAAGGTGGAGTGCAGTGGTTTTTGGAGGATGTCAAGTAAATAAGGTTTTGAGTCTCATCCCCAATACTTATTAAAACAGCAATCTTTCAACTATTTCTTCATCATTACTGTTATTATCAAAACCCATCTTGTAAAATTAAATACTAGGATTCCAGTAAGAATTCACCAACAAAATAATTGCATTATTATATAAAATTTTTACAGTCATTTATCCAGTGTCACCTTCTAACATTTAATGGGGGACCAAGACTTAGAGAAAACAATCAAGGCTTTGTACCTGGGATTGGCATTAGAAAAACATTCTCAGAACTCCTGATCCTTTGGTTTAAAGTTTGCCTGTTTATTCAACTAGATGATCAGAGACCTTGAGGGCAGAAACCATTTATTAGATTTCCTTGTTTTTCTCCCAGTCTAGCTCAGAGCCTTAAATATAATCCTGAAGCCTATGTGTAAGGAGGCAATATGCAAATAGTGCAATTGAGAGCATTGGATTTGTTCCAACCATAGCTCCTGTAGACTGAAGAGACTTTAGCCAGAGTAACATAACACGCTGTATGTTAGTATAGTATACTATACAGTAAGGAGTATTAAAAGGAATGTATGTTATGCCATATAGTAAAGAATCCGCTGATAGGCTGGGCGCGGTGGCTCAAGCCTGTAATCCCAGCACTTTGGGAGGCCGAGACGGGCGGATCATGAGGTCAGGAGATCGAGACCATCCTGGCTAACACTGTGAAACCCCGTCTCTACTAAAAAATACAAAAAACTAGCCGGGCGCGGTGGCGGGCGCCTGTAGTCCCAGCTACTTGGGAGGCTGAGGCAGGAGAATGGCGTAAACCCGGGAGGCGGAGCTTGCAGTGAGCTGCACTCCAGGCCGGGCGACAGAGCAAGACTCCGTCTCAAAAAAAAAAGAATCCGCTGATAATGAGATTGAGCCTTTCAGGGAGCAGAGTTAAACAGCAAAATATTAAGTTGCCAAAGGCTTAGGGGCTGTGAGTGGAGTGGCATTTTTCACACTCCCACTGAATCTGGAAAGAGCAGCTGTGGAGCATTGTCACTAGTATTAGACAGCAATCAGGGCATGATTGATTTCCCAGTACTTTCTGAAATCTGTGAGGTGCTAATGGGGACTGAAATAGACAAGAGTTAAGGAACCACATGAAATAACAAAGACTGAATAATCAAAAGGGAACTGTATGGTTTCCATACACAGATGGAAAATTCTTTCTTACTGGTATTTTACTTCTGCCACAGAAACTGATTGGTCCACTGTAAATAGCATGGATCAGAATCGAAACCAGGGTCCGTTTCATTTTGGACCTGTTAGATGTACCGGAAAGGTCCATTCAAGTCAATCTGGGGAAATCTCATGTAAGGCCATCCCCAGTTTCTGCTTGCTCCCTTCGGAATTCCTCAGATAAAATTCCTGTTTATCTTGTCTCTGACCTTTGTGTTCCATCAAGACACCATATTCATTATTTTCTTCTACCTCTAAATGCCACAACTATAGGCAAGTGAGGTCTGATTCCTGTATCTTGCTCACCTCCAGGAAAGCTATGACAGTGTCTTCCCTTTCCCGGGATATAACTGACTGAAGAGAATGACCCAAACAGTCTAGGCCATGGGAGAGTAGATGATGAAAACAGAGCAGCCAATGACACACGATCTAGGAAAGATACTAAAAAATTGGCCTAGACCAAAAGAAGGACCAAAGAAAGTGTGATATAGGAAAAGAAGCGAGACTTGAGTTTACTCTTCTCTCACTACTTACCAGCTAAACCCTGAGATCCCAGACAAATTACTTAATCATTCTGAGCCTTCATTTTTTTTCACTTCTAAGAGTTATTTTCTGGAGTCAATGAAATAACCCAAGGAAGATGCCTAGACACATAATGGGACTCTTACCTTTCCAAACACTCCAGTCCCTCCTAAAAACACATGAAGGGCAGTTCTCAGGAAACACTGATACGCCACTCTTAATTATAACTATGTGCTGCTGTTTGTAGTTCTTTGAAGTATGTTTAACAAATTGTACATATTTAATTCCACAGAGAATATTAGGTTGCTCTCAACACATCTTACACATTTCTAAGTTAAGAGACCACCTCAACAGAATATTAGACAGGTGCCTGAACAAGGATGACAAGAAAACATGGATTTTAGTTGACGCAGGGTTGGTTGGTTCCATGAGTTACTAGTTGTGTGATTTAGGGCATGCTTCAAAACCTCTCTCTGTTTTCTCACCTATAAAATGAGGAACGGTGATAGCAAAGCCATTGGGCTGTAGTGTGGATTTAAGAAGATAAGGAATCCTTTCAAATAGAAAAACAGTGTACTATATTTCATGGATTTATCCAGTAGAAAGATGATGTATGCCAGTATGGGCCACATGTGTAATTTCAAATTTTCTAATAGCCACACCACAAAGTAAAAAAAAAAACAAAAAGATGAAGTTAATTAAAAAACATTTTTATTTAATCCAATACAGTAGGTTCATAATATTATCATTTCAAATTGTAAATCCTATAAAATTATTAATAAGATATTGTACATTCTTTTCTATATTAATTCTTTGAAATTTGGTGTGTAATTTATCATTTTGGAGTAGTCACATTTCAAGTGGTTGATATTAGTACCTATTGTATTAGGCTATTCAGGTCTTAGAGATACCTAGATTTTGACTGTCTATTTTCCAATTAATTCACTTAAAACTTTGCTGTCATTTTATTCTTAAGCAAGAATGATAATTAAAGTGCACACTTCAGTTGCATATAACATTCTGTAGGCAACATTACGGTACCTTTTCCTCCAATGTATCCAGTCTAGACTAACATTGGCAAGTGACAGTTCTTTGAGGGAAACCTACAGTTTTCTCAGAGTCATTCATTTGCCAAAACGACTCTTCAGATCTGTCCCCAAGAACCAGACCTGGGATGAGGCTCCTGTATCAGTCGCTAGGCCACACAATCTCTGAAGAGGAAGTAAAAATAACCAGTTCTGTGATATGAATACTGTTTCTTTCTGAAGCACAGAATTTTTGGCAGCAATTAGTTCCTAATTCCTGTAAGTAAGTTATTTTTTATGGACGTCGTCAATGTCTGGTCAGGTCAGGACAAGAAAAAATATATTCCTCAACTTCATCAGATCCTACTTTGAGTTGCTATCCTGCTGGCACAAAGGAGGCCTTTCCCTCAGAAGGTGAAGCCGACCGTGAAGACCACTAACCCCATGGGGTGACATCGTAGGCAACTTATGAACGGAGAAATTATTTTGGAGGAACTTTGATGACTTTGCAAAATAATGTGTGAAGACCCAATTACTTCAATATCATTTTATTTAAAACAAAGTGCAATTCAAGGTGACTTTTATGTTATTCTTCAACTTTTTTTTTTTTTTTTTT
>NW_012117088.1:1430196-1431195 GCF_000951035.1 Colobus angolensis palliatus
TTGGTTTCAGAGAACATCTTTATTTCTGCCTTCATTTCGTTATGTACCCAGTAGTCATTCAGGAGCAGGTTGTTCAGTTTCCATGCAGTTGAGTGGTTTTTAGTGAGTTTATTAATCCTGAGTTCTACTTTGATTGCACTGTGATCTGAGAGACAGTTTGTTATAATTTCTGTTTTCTTACATTCGCTGAGGAGTGCTTTACTTCCAACTATGTGGTCAATTTTGGAATAAGTGCAATGGAATGCTGAGAAGAAAGTATGTTCTGTTGATTTGGGGTGGAGAGTTCTGTAGATGTCTATTAGGTCCGCTTGGTGCAGAGCTGAGTTGAATTCCTGGATATCCTTGTTAACTTTCTGTCTCGTTGATCTGTCTAATGTTGACAGTGGGGTGTTAAAGCAGCCAACAGACACATGAAAAAATGCTTATCATCACTGGCCATCAGAGAAATGCAAATCAAAACCACAGTGAGATACCATCTCACACCAGTTAGAATGGCGATCGTTAAAAAGTCAGGAAACAACAGGTGCTGGAGAGGATGTGGAGAAATAAGAACACTTTTACACTGTTAGTGGGACTGTAAACTGGTTCAACTATTGTGGAAGACAGTGTGGTAATTCCTCAAGGATCTAGAACTAGAAATACCATATGACCCAGCCATCCCATTACAAGGTATATACCCAAAAGATTATAAATCATGCTGCTATGAAGACACAGGCATACGTAAGTTTGTTGCAGCACTATTCACAATAGCAAAGACTTGGAACCAACCCGAATGTCCATCAATCATAGACTGGATTAAGAAAATATGGCACATATACAGCATGAAATACTATGTAGCCATAAAAAGGATGAGTTCATGTCATTTGTAGGGACATGGATGAAGCTGGAAACCACCATTCTCAGCAAACTATCACAGGGACAAAAAAACCAAACACCACATGTTCTCACTCATAGGTGGGAATTGAGCAATGAGAACACTTGGACACAGGGTGGGGAACA
>NW_012117088.1:1431315-1449112 GCF_000951035.1 Colobus angolensis palliatus
GGAGGGGGAAGGATAGCATTAGGAGATATACCTAATGTAAATGACGAGTTAATAGGTGCAGCACACCAACATGGCACATGTGTACCTATGTAACAAACCTGCACGTTATGTACATGTACCCTAGGACTTCAAGTGTAATAATAATAAAAAAGCAGTAAATGTAAAAAAATGTTACAAACGTAATTTTAAAAAAATTAAGGAGGCTTTGCTTTCAAGACCCGGCATTGTCCTTAGTTTAGTCACTGTGTTATCTTTCATAGTTTTAGAAAAGCTGATTCTCTCTCTGGTTCTGATTTCCCTTTGATCTGCAAATTCTACCACTGCCATCCTCATTCAGCTGGAGCAGAGTCCTCTCCATCCTTTCATTATGCAAATATTATTTATTGGTCTGTAATTTTAGCCTCTATTTTCTCGGTAGTCAGAAGCAGCATCTTAGCTGGATCATCCCTTGCTCAGAACGATGCTTAATGTAAATTTCTTTTTTTTTTTTTTTGTGATACTTACGCAAGTCTTACATCACACACCTGTCCTTGATTCAGAGGTCTGTGTTTATTCCCCAGGGCTATAAACATTTTAAATTCCTGTATAGAAAGGTGGCTTTACTCTGAATGGTCTCATAAGTAGGGAAAGCCTGATTTTTCACTGCTATTTAAAGATAAGTCTCCCTTAACCTAGGCTTGATTGGAGACCCCAAATTATTACCAGAATAATTTTTCTTCTGTTTCCTGACCTCCTTATTGTTTCCCTCCTTATTGTTTCTATTAATAAATCTATCTCCAGTCACTTACTTATATGAACACTGTCATGGGAACCCTGGTGTTACTCCTATTAGCCTACCACCCAAGGCAACTCCTTGTGCAATGATCCACAATGCCTGAGGGGAAGCATCTCATGGCAAAAGTAGTTGGAGCCCCAGCCCTCCAGTCATGGTGCTCCAAGCAGCTGCCTCCTTACTCTAAGCAATGAATCTATCCATCATTCCGAAGCACTTGATTTAAATGTGAGTTAGACTAAAGAAGTATAGTTTTGTCCACAAAATTTTTCAGTATGTGTGAGGTGAAAGAACATTTAGCTTAGCGGTAACTCCTGGTGACATGGGAGTGGGCTATCATGCTGCTAGTTTTGCTAGTATTAATTCCTGGGACAGTTCTGATACTATAAGACTTCGTGCACTTTCATCCATTTTTCTTGATATCAGTGGAATGGTGACAATTCATTAAGACCCAGAGTTGATCTCTAGGAATCTAGTTAGAAATTAAAATTACATTAAAATTTGTGATTAATAACCAAGAAAGAAACATCACCCAGCAAAAGAAGACAATGTACTGAGTTTCTCCACTTTTTTTTTTTTTTAAGTTCCCTGTTTTAGCATACTTTTACTTCCCTGCAGCCAGTTAGTTTAGCTGGTATGGCTAACGAGGTCAAGGCACAGTTCGTTCTGTGTCTGTCGTTCAGCATTGCTGTGTTTCCAGGCCATAGGCTATGTCCTCAAAGAGAGCCAGCTCACAAATATGTGCTCTCAGTCACAAATAGTACCCCTCCAAGAAAGTGTGTCTGGATGTGGATCAAAGCAAAATCATTACCGCTATTTGGAAGAATGATTATGTGTGTCCATGGTAGATTAGTGGTATTCTAGTTACGAATTAAGGATTAAAAACTCTGTTCAAAATTGATGGCCTTTGTTTTAGTTATTTGATCTAAGCAGATTACTTAATCTTTCTGGGCCTCAGTTCACCAAAGTCGTGACTTAAGTTGTCACTTTACACCATTTATTTACAGACATATCAATATAGATGATACAGCTAGGGTTATTGGTTAAGAGAACAAATTCTGGGGATAGTCTGTCTTGTTCAAATCCCATCTGCATTTCTAACTAGTTGGCCAAGGGAAGCATTGCTTAATATCTTTTCCCTGCAGGTTCCTCATTTACAAATGGGGTAGTAATGAGGGGCCTACCTCATAGGGTTGTTTTAAAGATTTAATGAGATGATATATGTCAAGAGATTATAGCACTGCTTGGTACATTGAAAAAGCTTATTTTGTGTTATTTATTTTAGTTATTATTAAACCATTCTTTAAACTAGCTAACAGTCTGGTTTAAAGATCTTGAAGAAATATTAGAGTAGAACATTGGAAAAACTTTTATTTTATTTTATTTTTTTAGTTTTGGAAAAACTTTTTCAAACCAATGTTATCAACATCATTTTTAATACAACAAGTAATTGCATTGATAGTCAACCCATATCTTTGGCAATAGTAACAAGAACCTATTTGTCATAATTGCATTTCAGTTTCATTTTAGACTAAAATAAGATAAGTACTGTAGATTCTCTTTCAAAGTCCTGTGGCTCTGCTGGAAGAGAAGCCAAGCCCAGGTATCTCTTTTGGTCTCGTGTTGGATACATGTTTTCTAAATGTAAAATCAATGTTTGAGTTTATTACACCGATCTGAGTCTGCCATGTCCTAAAATTTATTATTCCAAATCAGTGGCATTTATGTCTTTGCTAAGGTGGTTGCTATTCAATACAGACATGCATTTCCTACTTCCTAATGACAGAAATTGGACTCCACTATAGGTTTGTTTGTATTGTCAGTCTGACAGTGTTCTTCCTTTGGAAAGGAATAATGAGACAATCGCTAAGTCAGAGTCAATGAAGATTTTATGGTATTGGGATAATCTTTCCTCAACTACATCAGGGTTTCTGCTCATTTTATAAATTTGGCTATATTCACAATATTGTAAAGGCATTATATCTTTTCCTAGTGCAATAAGAATATGCTTAAATAATTTACATTAATAAATGGCATAGTAATTTATCAGTTTTATTAAAGACTATCATCAAAATAAACTGCTCTTTTAATTCTTATGTTTTTTTAACTTATTTTTCTACTTTTTAAAAAAACTCAAAATGCTATGTTTCAGATGTAGAACTGCCTTATATAATGAAAGAGAGGCTGTGGTAGTAACTAGCCATTGGCATTTGCATATTATTCAGGGTCTATTCTTAATCTACTGGACAAACATCGTTTATTAACATTGCACTAGTGACTGATTTCTGTGAAAGAAATAATATAAGTCTGTATCATTCTTTACCACCCCCACCCCTCCCAACAAGAAAAATTAGGTTCTCATTATTTGGATAATTTAAGCCCATCTCTCCGGTGCTTTTTGTCTAAAATAGATCTCAGCTGGGGCAACACTGACCCCAAAGGACATTTGTCAATATCTAGAGATGTGATAAGATTGGCATGGGGGTGCCACTGGTATCTACTGGGTAGAGGGGAACCTGCTAAAAATGCACAGGACAGTCCTTCACAACAAAGATGTGTCATGATCTGGTCTAAAATGTCAATAGTTTTCAGGTTCAGAAACCCTGCTATAAAATGTCCTAATGTCTCAGTTATGGAATTAAAACTAGAGTTTGGATTTCAAAACATTCAGATAGGTTTCCGAAAGAGTTACCTCCTTTACCCTAAAAAAACTGGACATGTCTTGGCGAAAGTATTATTTGACACTGTGACAAAGATTTTTTTTGAGAGAGAGAATAATTCAAATTAAATAGAAAAAATTGGTGTACATAATCTTTCTTCAGTGACTTTTTAATTATGAAAATGAGCTAAAGATTTAAAACCTTACATTTATAAAGTATCTTTTCATTACAAATAATCTAAATAATTTTTATTGTAGGACTTTTCTTAAGTCAATAGCATCAGACAAATACAGGAAATAAACGGAATTTATTTTCTTTTTCTTTCAAAGTTCAATGCTTCTATCTTTTTAAGCAAATGCATGCTGTTTAAAGACTGACAACTGAATCCTTTTATCTGATCTTTGAAAGTGATCACTTGAAATTTAAGAAAATGCAAGTTATATTGACTCAGAGAAACAGCTTATATCATAGAAAAACGCACATATACACAGACACAAATCAACAAAGAGACACAACATCCTCAAACCAGGCCTTTTAGAAGAAGTGTGTGTGTGTGTATTAGTTTGTAAACCTAACATAAAATACTTTCTTAGGCAATTTTCCATTGAGCATCCAACTTGTGTTGAATGTTCCATTTCTAACTCTTAAGTCAATTTATGGGAGGGGTGTGTAAAAGCACTTTAGTGAAGAAAACCAGTGATTGCAATGCATCAAAGTTAAGTGGTAGTGGGGTTATCACTCCATGAAAAATCACATAAACATTTCACATATAAAATATTATTCATCAGGGCAAAACCCTCTAAGGGGTTGAGAGATAACAATAGTGTCATAAAATCTTTTTCTTTCTTTTGAAAAAACAAACTAAGATATGCCACAACTGAGATAGAATCTGTGGTCATGTAGTAGGCATGACAACAAGGTAATACATGAGCATAACTGAGAAGAAAATTAACAAATCTTAAATATCTGACACTGCAATATCATTACCCATAAACTTGGCCTTTTTCTACCCTCTTTTCCCCAAAGACTGATGTCCCATATCTGAACCGAGGGAAATGTGTGCTTTCTAACAGCTAAATCAACAAGGTCTCACATGAGTAGTGCTGTGCGGTGTGGTTGACTGATTTCATGAAAAACTAATCATGTATTCATCATTGAGATCAAACACTCTCCAAGTAATTATCATCCAAACCCAATCTTATAGGACCTGAAAAATGGCACTGCTGATATAATCAGAGGCTGAACGGAATAGTTCTCTTAGCTTTTATAAACCTTGGTTTGGAAGGCACGAAACTGAAATTGTATTTTATAATTAAGAAAGGTAAAGTTGGCAGGCTGCAATCAATTATTTCAATCAATCATAACAATTTTAGATTGCCTAGGTAATTACTGGAACACATTTAAAGATTGACATTTCATACATGGTCTTTGGAATATTTTTTTGTAATCTGAAAAAAACACAAAGAAATTTTTTAAATTAAAATATGAACCCTGTATGTATCCACTATAAAATGTGTCATATCATTTGCATAGCTTCCTTATTTTTAGCTGTGTTACTATTAGTTTTCATAAAGTGCTATTATTGTATTGAATTACATGTCATGGCAAAATGATTGTTTTCTGAAATCTTGTTTTAGCTTTCTGTCTATGATTATAAATTTAAATGAAGACGAATAATAGAGAATATTTAAATGCTTTACAAAATATTTCTGCGTTACCACAGGTGCTCCTTATGTGGCAGATAACATAATTTTCATGTGTTATTTCATTAAATCTTCAAACAGGTTAATGAGGGAGATCAAGTTATAACTCCCATTTACAAAACAGAGCCACAGGGGAGCTGATGCGTTGCTCAAGGTCATCTGTAATAAGGGACAAAGGTGCGACATGACCCCAGCCCAGTGAGTCTCAGCCTAAAGCAGGCCCCCTTGACCGTGATTCTGTAGTGTTTCCCTGCTAGCCATTTGATCTTAGAGTAACAAATATTTGTTTTTAAGAGAACTTTATATATGCCAGGGATTGAGCTATGCCCTTTATGTATCATCTATTGTTCCTAATTTCATCCGGACAAGATTTTGAATTAGATGATATGTCATTCACTTTACAAACTTTGAGACATCAAGCAAATTGAAAGTCAGAAAGGGAAAGTATTAATATATGTTGTTGGGAATCAGGCCTGAGTTCAGAATCACAGCTCTACTGATGGTGGCCTTGGGCAAGTTACTGCACCTCTGTAAAGCTCAGATTTTTAATCTGTGAAATGGTGATAATAATCATTTTCAGTTATGAAAATAGAGCTAATGTAGGTCATGGCTCTACTACTACACCTACAAAGTGCAGACAGCTTGTTGATTGACTTGTCTGGGGTTCAACAACCTGACACTAACAAACATAAATATTTGTTTTACAAGTTGACTGGACTTCAGATATTAGCCTGAGAGGCTGGCAAAGCTCGGACTTCAGATATTAGCCTGAGAGGTTGGCAAAGCTACTGCCACAATCACGCCATTCTTGTGGGTACAAGAAACATCACCAAGCCCAGGTAGTGGGAGAGTGCCCTTTCCAATATATCCTGCCATCTCTCTGGAAAAACACGTATCATCAGAAGTTTAGCAAACCAAATCGCATTTTTCTGTTCCCATATTACCATTTAAGAGGTGTTTAATCTATTATATTATTGATTTTTAATCAATTCTAATATGATAGAATTGCTTTATTATTGCTCCATTTTTGCTCGTCTTCAGTGTAATTAACACTTCATGAAAAAACATGTTAATGAAATATTGGAAGAATTTTTATGAGGTATTTTTAATATATTACTTTTAAAGTACAGATTTGTTTCATAATATTAGTAATTGATTTTTGTAAGTCTAAGTATTCACATTTTGTAATCTCTTTAAGATGCAACCACTGTAATTTTTAATATATTTTCTGACTTTCTGTACATTATTCCAGATTAAATGCAATTATACATTTCCTTAATCTAGAAAGTTTGCTTCATTTTCCATTATTTTCTTTCATTTACTATTAACACTAACCAAACTCTATTCTATGTAACAACATTGAATTTTGAATTTCTTTATCAAATTCAACAGTATTCATCAAACATTTACTATTTGTCCAGCACATAGAAAGTACCTTTTTTTTTTTTTTTTTTTACAGAATTGGAGTGTAAATAATTGGGAGTTCTTTCTAAGAATAAACCTCTTCACCAAAGTGAAACTCTATTCATTTAGATGAGATTTTACAAAATAGTTAGAAACTTGTATTATCAGTGGAGACAAATTTATTTCCTTAATGTTTCACTTAATCCAAGTCTACTGGTGAGAGAAAATCACTTATTCACAAACCCTTTAAGAATCACCACTGACAAAAGAAAACATATGCATTCACACACAAAGTCTCTTAAAGTTGAGCCATGCCGGTGGGGATGAGATCAGTTCCACACATTTCACCTTAGATCTTCTTTCATCTAAACGTTATTTTTGCTTCATCACAAAATACACCAACAACTAACTGAGAAAGTCCTTTTTCTCATTGCATCATTTGTTCATGGTTCATATCTACATGGATCAAGAGACTCATTGATTTGTCTACCAGTTAGCTGCAAATCCTTTTCTTTTTGTAGGCAGGATTTATACACTTGCTTCATGGTTTAGAGCCCACACTGGTTTTTAGTTCCCTAGAAAAGTAATTCCTAAGGCTACATTATGTGAGTATGATTAGAAGTAATGTCCCTCAAGGGCAACATTGGTGTTGAATTTTTGGATTAGAAATTTTTTAATAAACATGTTTAAGATGTAGCAATAATGTTAATGTATTAACAGCAATAAATGTCATTTAGAATATTACCCTTCAAATATTTCTGAGCACAAAATGATTAATATTAAAGAGTTAAAATAATTTCAATTGTCATGTTAGAATTTATATTTTAAAATGCTGTTTTTTCATTTTTCATATTAGATTTTTAAGCATGTATTTTAAATTCCAGTTTTTCCCAGATTTCCTTTTAGATGGTTATCTGTGGGTTTCAAAGTATCTGAAAACAGTCCAGACCTTATTCATTGTCTAAGTATTATCATTACTTTTAATAAATGTGATGTCGTGGTTGTTTCTTGACAGAACAGTACATCTAATGAGTAACAGTAGCTGGTTTTATTTACACATATTCATGATTCTACCTAACCACTATTTCATTCTTAAATAATTTACATTGCTATATGACAATAAACAAAGAGCCCAAAAAGAAACATTGAATATGTTTATAACTCAGAAATTTCAAGAAAACAAGCTCCATAGGCCACTTTAAAGATTAATTTTAGAAGGATACATGTAGAAATGAGTAATTTTAATATAGAAGAGTAATTTTAATTTTACTTAAATTGTCCAAATGTTTGGCCTCTGAAATAATGGAACTATTTACATGTTCCTTATTTTTACATGTTTACATGTATAATGAAGCTATATACATGTTTCAGTATTTGAAAAAAGGGAATATACATTAGATGAGAAAATTTTATATACAGGATGATGGTGACCAGTTTATTCTGGTAATACTGCAAAGTGAAAGCACTAGATTTTGGCTCTGAAAGTGATTCAGTAGATCACTGTCAGTTCTGTCTAACCTACAAAACAAAAAAGTCAATGAATTTCTACAGCATTTGTGATGACAATTGCATGAATCCATCCCCTACCCTGACTTTTTTTTTTTTTTTTTTTTGAGACATGCTCTTTTTGCCCAGGCTGGAGTGCAATGGTGCAATCTCGGCTTACTGCAGCCTTCACCTCCCAGGTCCAAGAGATTCTCCTGCCTCAGCCTCCTAAGTAGCTGGGATTACAGGCATGTGCCACCACATCCAGCAAATTTTGTATTTTTAGTAGAAACAGGGTTTCTCCATGTTGATCAGGCTGGTCTTGAACTCCTCACCTCAGGTGATCCACACACCTCAGCCTCCCAGAGTGCTGGGATTACAAGCGTGAACCACTATGCACAGCTGAATCCATCCCTTTTAACTGGCTTTGGGATGCTGAAAATATTTTGTGTAACTCTTCAGCATAATATCATTTTTGTCTATTTAATCAAAAAACTGAAATTCTCCTTGTTTAATGTAACACTCACCAATATGTCAAGATAAAAAGGTTGTTAGAACTCTTATCCCTATTATATTATGAGATTATAGACTGAAGCATATTCACAAAAAGAAAATGTACAAGTCATTCCAGAGTATGAGTGTTATGGGGACTACTTCAGTATTTATGCTGGTGTGTGCATGGCCTTATAAAATGCCTCATCTGTTTAGTTCTTCTGAATTACAATGCAAGCCTTTCACTTCTTTCAATTTGCCTTCTGTTTTATTTTATTTTTATTTTTTGCTGGAGATCATTTAACACTGTGGCTCTGGTTATAGTAGAATAGCTGTGTTTTCTCTGTGGTGTTCCCAAGTGTTTCCTTTCATTACAGACATCTGCATAAGTGAAAACACAGGAGATTGCATCTAGGGCTGTGGGGACCAACTACACGTAAAACTAAGACAAACAATAAGCAAAGATTTAAAATCCTCATCTGTCAGAAGTAATACAAGTGGTAGATTATCCTCTGGGGTAAGTAAAAAAGCTCTTCAAGAACTATAAATGACAAAAAATAAAAAAGCAGGAGAATCCTGTGGATATTGTTAAAATGGTAGAACCCCTAATGCAAATAAGAACAACAAAACATGTTTGTATTACAAAGAAGGTATCTATGGAAAATAAGGAAAGGGACAGGACTGCTGAGACAAAATGGTAAAATTGCAGGAGTCAGCCATGAAAGAGGCTTTAGAAAGCATGAGGGGACTAAGAAGTGCAAAAAAGCAAGAGACAAGGAAAAAGAAAGCATCACTGTGCTTTTATCTCCTTTGAATTTTAAACTAGGTCATCACCAAAATGACATAAAAAGGTAACGAGAGGTTTCCTCTTGGGGTTTGAAGAAATACTTTTTGTTTAATTAATTAATTAATATGTATTATTATTTTTGCACTCTCCCAGAAATGACTTCTTAGGAAATAAAATATACACTCTTCACCAGAGTACTCTTAGAGACTTTTCTCTCTCTCTATTTGATGTCTTGCATTTCCAAGTCATCTTACTTTCTAAACCTCATTCCCAGAAGCCTGAGCTACTGTTAAAGCCATTCTGGAAAGGCACACTCAAGAAAACAAAACTATGTCAAATGGGAAAAAAAATTATTAAAAATGGCCGGGCGCGGTGGTTCACCCCTGTAATCCCAGCAGTTTGGGAAGCGGAGCGGCGGATCACGAGATCGGGAGAATGAGACCATCCTGGCTAACACGGTGAAACCCCGTCTCCACTAAAAATACAAAAAAAATTAGCTGGGCATGGTGGCAGGTACCTGTAGTGCTGAGGAAGGAGAATGGCATGAACGCGAGAGGCAGAGCTTGCAGTGAGTCGAGATCGCGCCACTCACACCAGCCTGGGCGAGAGAAACTTTCTTCACTGGGCACAGTGGCTCACGCCTGTAATCCCAGCACTTCGTCAGGCCAAATCAGGTGGTTAGCCTGAGGTCGTGAGTTTGAGACCAGGCTGGCCAACATGGTGAAGCCCCGTCTCTATTAAAAATACAAAAATTAGCCAGTCATGGTGGCGGTTGCCTGTAATTCCAGCTACTCAGGAGGCTGATGCAGGAGAATTGCTTGAACCCAGGAGGCCGAGGTTGCAGTGAGCCGAGATTGTGCCACTGCGCTCCAGTCTGGGCAACAGCACAAGATTCTGTTTCAAACAAACAAACAAAACAAAACAAAACACTTCCCTGTACCAAACGGTGAGTAAATTTTTAGCCTGTTGGTATTCACTAATCATCTGATGACATTTTAGTTGAAACCATGGAGATTTTTACTTTTCATGGATGCCAGTTGGGAATATTAAGGCCATTCCATTTGTGGAATCATTCCATTAAATTACCTTTTAGCCTAGGTGAAACAGGATGTGAGAAAATTTTAAAGATTATTCATATTGGTTTTGCAGAACAGCCCAGGGAAGGGTTTTCATGCTGGGATCTTGAATAACATCATTTCTGTCTACTGGGGCTTCCTTATTCATTTATTTACCACCTTTTAAAACTGTATCTTAATTTAAAAGCTGTCATTACAAACTGGAAAGCAAGATGAATAAATCAACCCATCAACACATATTGCCAGACACAGCAGAACATGTGAAGACCTATGTAAAATAAATAGAAACAGAGAAGTCCACATGACACTAGAAAGAGTTCATTATTCTTTGGAGCTGTTGAAGAAAATCAATATAAATCACTTGTATTCATGGCAAGAACCACATGTATTGTATTTAGTACTCACCAGAGTAATGCTCAACAGTTTTAACTGAATTGCTTTCACATTTGATTTTAGCACTAGCTTGCCAAAACGCAAACCAACAAAAAGACACCCTTCTTCCCAAAATCTTTCTCTCTCCCTCTCTCTCCTGTCTTTTTATCTATATATTGGTAGCTTTTAGCTGCCTCTTCTTTTAAGCAGTAGGTACCAAAATAATATAGATATGACTTATTGGTAAAAATAAAAAGTTGTCCCTTCAGATGTTATGACTTCTGGCTTCCAGACCTATATGTTCACCTCAGTAGGCTTAACCCTTCAATAAAATTCTCTGCCAAGGGAATCTCAATTCAAAACTGTCAAAGCTTTTAGATCATCTGCACACAAAATCATGGTCTTTCACTGGTTTACATTAAATATTATCTGTGACTAAGTGAGGTCCATTTGCAAGACAAAATGTCTTAAATTGGCTTAGGTCAGCAAACTACAGAAAAAACAGGATATATTAGGCCCTGCTTGGATAGCCAATGCCTGCTTGTCAGCCTTAGTTGCCCTCACGTGAACCAAAGAAGTTTAGTCTAAAATGAAAGTTTACCAGCCTGCAAAATAGCTCCCTTTGTCTGTTCTCATCAGCCTGCCCAGCTACTCAGGTCATAAATCAAATACTTGAAAAGCCCCTGAGCTAACTAAGATTGCAATGCATTGTGGGCTGCAACGAAATGCAGCAAGACATTCCCCCTCAAAAAACATCTGAAGCCCCTACCCGACCATCAGTAGGTGATGTCCGGGAAAATTGTAACCCTGTAGTACTCAGCCTATAAGGAATTGGGGGAGGGACCTGAGCAGTAGGGGATAAATTGCTTGTTAAAACTGTGCTGGGTGTGCTTTTAAACACCCAATCTCACAAGACCGTCATTAAAGTCTCTCTTTGGCTGTTCTCTGGTCTCTGAGTCCATTTTTGGGTTTGGACAGGTGAGTTTGTTTTTCACAACCTGATGGCCCATACGGGGATCTCTGTGTCTGTGTGGAGTGAAGCTCTGACTGAGAGGGGAGATGAGTCCCACTTGGTTTATGTGGCCTGCTCTCTCTGGAAGTCCCAGCTCCCTGCAAAAGCCATAGACAAACCCGAAACCGTTATTCAGGAGACAACAGAAGTGACACAGGGAGAAAAGCAGGCACTGCAGTAACCAGGCAACCTCATGCACGAGCCACGGTAGGAAAATTGGACTGTATGTACTGCCTTGGCAGTTGGACATTTTTGCAGGACACAGGATGTGCAAGAAACCTCCAGTCAGGGAGGTTGAGTACATAGAGGTGTGCAAGAAATCTCCAGTAAGGGAGTTAAGTACAGAGGGTAAAGCTCAGATACGGCAACTAACTGAAAATGGGAACCAGAAATTCTAGGCCTAGGGAACAAAAGAAAAAGGGAACTAAAAGGACCCCTTGTGACATTCTCCCAGATAGTCCACTGGGGAGAATGTTGCAGGTTTGAAAGGATAATCCTCAAACCAGGGACAAGGAAAAACAAAAGATAATAAAATATTGCTGTTTTATCTGGCCCAAAGAGCCCATTTGTCAGTCTTCAGTCTTTTAGCTTAAGTTTGGCTCAGACGAGGTGTGCCAAGCTTTAATTCTCTATGTGAATAATAAAACCCCATTCTCACGAGAGGAGATGAGTTATGCTTTGTTGGATTAGTGAATTACCTCCCACGTTCCCCCTTAAAAAGGAAGAAAAGAGCATAGTAAAGTGCCATCATTCAATGAAAAGCCCTGGAATCTCCCCATACATCTCACAAAGTAGGGGACAGGAAGATCAAGGGGCAACAGGATGGCCAAAGGAAGAAATACAGGGCTCATGAAGGAGCTAAACCCAATGCTTCCGTAAATCCTTATCCAAATTTGAGGAAAGAATTAGAACAATGTAAGAAAAACATTAAGAATTTCCCTATTCCTTCTAAACAGCAGATGTCTAACAGGTAGCCTCTTAGAGAAGTCCCCATGAGGAGTTGGATTTGTGAGTATACCTCTAACAAGTACCGAGGTTAGGAATTTTAAAAATAAAATGAGGCCACTCTTGAAACTCCCTCAGATTAGCAAAGCAGCTAGATCAATGTTTAGGGCTTAGTTTTTATACTTCAACTAAGATAATGTTGATCATGAATATTTTGTTTACTGGGGAAGAGAGGGGGGTGATTAAAAGGGCAGCCATGACCAACTGGGAGAGACAGCATCCTCCCGGGCAAGGAGTCTTGCCAACTGAGCAGAAATTCCCAGTTTGCAATCCCTGAAGTAGAGAGAGATCTGCTGGGAAATCTGCCAAGATGCTTTGAGGTGGGACGTATGGAAGTTCTGTATCCCAGAGCCAGGCTGGACTAGGAGGATCCTTGCAGCTGAAGAGGAGGAAAAGCCACTGAGTCTCCTCCCTTAATTGGACAAACCAGAGACTCTTTGTAGTTGCTGGGTCACCAGCAGGGATGGCATGGAATACAAACAGTGCAGCTCTTGGTCTGCCAGGGAGATGGATGGTGCCTTTGATGCAAAGAAAAAGGAAGGGAGTGCGGAGCCAGGGATGTCTTTGCTGATAAGAGTGCCCATCAGGGAAGGCGCTACAGGCTGGCAGCTCTTCAAACCAGCAGTTCTTGGCACAGAGTCAGACCCAGCAGGGCTGGGCCAAAGGCATCCTGGGAGGCCAGCTGGTCAGTCCCTTGCCTCCCCAAATTCCTCCTGGGGTCAGTGGGCCCTGGGGAGATGCCTAACCTAAGTCCAGCCAGTTTCTTATGGAAAGGAGAGGAGAATAGAAAGGCACCAAACCATAACTTTTAAAATATCATAGAATCTCAAACTAAAGTTAGACCAAACCTTAAAGAAACTCCACTACATAACGGAATCAGGCAGTTTGGGGATGGGTCATCCCAAGTGATAGATGGTAAAAAACACAATGATGATGCTGTCGTTAATCAAAACAAACAATCCTTATGTAAAAAAGGTAAATTACCCAATAACTGGTCAGCCCAAACCTGTAAATTATATGCTCTTAACCAGGCCCTAAAGCTCCTAGAAGGCCAAGGAGACACTATATATACTAATTCCAAGTATGCCTGTGGAGTAATACACACCTTTGGAAAAATTTGGACAAAGCAGGGCCTAATAAATAGCAGGTGAAAAAAATTGGTACACGGGAAACTAGTCAAACAAGTTTTGAAAAAGCCTCTTGCTTCCAGCAGAGATAGCCACCATTCATGTAAATGGCCATCAAAAAGAAAACACTATAGACACTGTAGGAAACAGGCTTGTGGATAAAGTTGCTAAGCAAGCCTCCCTGCGGGATAATGTTAAATTGTTTAACCTAATCCCAAACATCCCTAAGGTGGTATTAAAACTCCAATTTTCTAAAGAGGAGGAGGAAAAGCTGGGCAAGATAGGGGCCACTCAGACTGAGGAAGGGATGTGGGTGCTCCCTAATGGAAGAAAAATAATAAGCAAACCCACAATAAGAGAACTCATGTCCATACTGCATAAGGGCAGTCACTGGGGTCCCCAGGCCATGTGTGATGCAATAGTCAAGAACTATGAGTGTATAGAGATTTATACCCTTGCTAAACAAGTGTGTGGGGATTGAGTAATCTGCCAGAGAATAAGGTAGTTAGAAAACAGACTACCAAAGGAAGACCTCCTGGGTTAAGGCCATTTCAAAGCATTCCTGTATTTAGGCAGGACTACTGGCCTTCCTACTACGAAAACCAAAAAGCAATTTTGAAGAAATAATATACTGGCCATATCCTCCACCTTGTCATCCCTTAGGTTAAAAGAATTTCTAACTCAAACCTCGCCTCTTAAGTTCAAGCTTACCATTTCCAGCCTGGCGATAAGCTCCACCCAAACTGAGAAGGTCCCCATCAAGTGCTCCTAATCACTGAAACAGCCGAATGAACAGCTGAATGGGGGTGGACACATGACCTTCGCGTCAAGAGACTGGTAAAAGAACCCCCAGAAGGAAGGGAAAAGGGTAAATGGAGAGTGTATAAATCAGCTAAGGAACCCTTAATGCTAACTCTAAGGAAAAGATGAGGAAGCTATGAGCAGGCTCTGTCACTGGGGGTAAATATGGTTAGGATGAATCCTAACACAAGGTATGAAAGCAGATCTAAGTATTGGATAGGCCCCCGTACTAGGGGTGGAAAGTAGGGAATATCCAATCAAACTAATAGTCAATATAACCAAGACTTCCACCCACTCCAAACTATAAAATTCAATGCCTGCCAAGTCTTACCTTGTGGGAATTTAGGGAACTAAAGGCAGTTGTCACGAGCGAACAAATATCTAGGTCCTAAAACAGACTTTGGACCCTCTCAGAAAAGCCCTGTGCTAGCTGGAATCAGGTCTGGTGGACCACTTAATATCGAGGCTGGTTGAGTCATTCTTCCAAAAACAAACCCTTAAAGAATCAAATATGAGGGCCCCATGGCACCTAACTGTAGAAATTTAGAATGCAATCCTATATTAATTATTATAAACAACCCAGCTACTCTAGATCAGGAACCTTGGAGTTACGTATTAGGAATAGATATCTCAGGAAGGAACCCTGTGGAACAGGTAGCTTTTAGACTGGTTACCAACTCCACGCCAAGCCTACCAAGATTACTGTAACTCCCAGTCCCACTACTTCTTTAACCCACCATACAATGGCCCTAAGATAGTAAAAATAATTAAGGTAACTAACTTGAGGCAAACTTTAGAAATTAAGACTGAATATGAGTATGTAAATGCCTGGGTTAAATGGGTCAAATTTTCTGTACTAGCTCTTGTTAGAAGCAACTGTTATGCATGCTCTGCTGGGCAGACTCAGACACAGGTCGTTCTATTTCCCCTAGAATGGGATACCCATCCCAAAGGAATACGTTGCATGTTGGCTCTATAACAGGACAGGGATGCACCGGGAAATAAAACCTGCAAAAGTCTATTATTGCTCTTTCCCGCCTTGTGAAGCCATGCCCTTGTTCTCCACAGGGAATATGAACGACTCCTCTTGCCTCTTAAGGCAGGGGGCAAAGTTTAGTAGGCCCGTGGGAAAACTCTCAACTTGTACCCACATCCTAAATGTTGCTGGTGCGTCAAACAAAGGCAACTACTTGGTTCTTCATATGCCCCAGGCTAATGTCTGGTGGTATTGTGGGAAGAGGAGCCTCTATGACTTGTTACTGTCTAACTGGACAGGGACTTGTGCCTTAGTTCAACTGACCATTCCATTCACCTTGACATTCCATAAGATCCCCGAAAATCCACATGGCTACCAAAGCTGGAGAAATCTAACGAATTCTTTTAACTCCAACATTTTTATGTTAACTCAATAGATGTCCCTAAAGGAGTGCCTAATAAATGTAAGAACCAAAGGACACAAAAATAAACGTGGAAATGGGACTAATAGGGGTAAAAAGAATAAGAGGGGATTGAAGGAAATAATACATACAATGGTCCATTACCAAAACAAAGTACGTTGAATCAGCTTAGGTCGGCAAACTACAGAAAAAACAGGATGTACTAGGCCTCTGCTTAGATAGCCAAAGCCTGCTTGTCAGCCTTAGTTGCCCTCACCCAAACCAAAAAAGTTTAGTCTAAAATGAAAGTTTACTAGTTTGCAAAATAGCTTGATTGTCTGAGCTTATCAGCCTGCCCAGCTACTTAGGTCATAAGTCAAATACTTGAAGAGTCCCCTAGTTAACTAGGATTGCAATGTATTGTAGGCTGCAACAAAATGCAGCAAAACAAACCTAAAAAAAAAAAAAAAATCTAAAGACCCTATCCAACAATCAATAGGTGACGTCCAGGAAAATTGCAACCTCAGCCTATAAGGAAGTAGGGGATAAATTGCTTGTTAAAACTGTGCTGAGTGTGCCTGCCTATCAAACATTCAGTCTGCCTCAGTAGATTCTCCTGCCTCAGCCTCCCTCGTAGCTAGGATTGTGCCACCATGCCAGGCTAATTTTTGTATTTTTAGTAGAGACAGGGTTTCACCTAGTTGGCCAGACTGGTCTCGAACTCCTGATCTCAGGTGATCTGCCTGCCTCGGCGTCTCAAATTGCTGGAATTACAGGCACGAGCCACTGTGCCTGGCGATAATTCCCTTTTAAAAATAACAATAACTTATTTTATGACCTATGACCATTTCAAATGGTCTGAAAAAGTGAGACAGATTGGTGCCCATTGATAGTTAGGCCATAATCCTTTTTTTTTTTTTTTTTCCAGGCCACAAATTGAACCTAAAACCCATTTCTTGTTGCTCTTCACTTTATTTAAATCAAAGACAGTTTCAGGAGCTCATGCCCCATTTAACTGTTACCCTTTACTTTTTAAGTAGCAATCTAGACACTTAAAAAAATGCTCATATTAGTTTTTTTCCAAAGTCATCTTTCTGTATTTCACAAAACTGAGACCAAGTTAAATGAAATCCTGTACCCCTAGTGAGTCAGGCGTTAAAAAAGGAGGTAGCTAAAATTTTAATCCCTAGTTGCTAGTTTATAAATAAATAAACATGGATTTGCCCTACACAAAGGAAATGTGCTGGAGGATTATGATGGCAGACTTTCTTTCTCCCTTTCTCCCTTCCTTTCCCTTCCTCCCTTCCTCCCTTCCTCCCTTCCTCCCTTCCTCCCTTCCTCTCTCTCTCTCTCCCTCTCTCCCTCTCTCTCTCTTTCTTTTTCTTTCTTCTTTTTTGATGGAGTCTCACTTTGTCACCAGGCTGGAGTGCAGTGGCATGATCTTGGCTCACGGCAACCTCTGCCTCCTGTGTTCAAGCGATTCTCCTGCCTCAGCCTTTCAAGTAGCTGGGATTACAGGCACCTACCAACACACCCAGCTAATTTTTGTATTTTTAGTAAAGACGGGGTTTCACCATGTTGGCCAGGATGGTCTCGATCCCTTAACCTTGTGATCTGCGTGCCTCGGCCTCCCAAAGTGGTGGGATTGCAGGCAGAGCCACCACGCCCCTTCCTTCCTTCCTTCCTTCCTTCCTTCCTTCCTTCCTTCCTTCCTCCCTCCCTCCC
>NW_012117088.1:1449170-1449873 GCF_000951035.1 Colobus angolensis palliatus
TTCCTTCCTTCCTTCCTTCCTTCCTTCCTTCCTTCCTTCCTTCCTTCCTTTCTTTCTTTCTTTCTTTCTTTCCTTCTTTCCTTTCTTTCTTTTCTTTCTTTCTCTTTCTTTTCTTTTTCTTTCTTTCTTCCCCTTCCTTCCTCTTTTCCTTCCTTCCTTCTTTTCTTTCCTTCCTTCCTTCTTTTCTTTCCTTCCTTCCTCTTTTCCTTCCTTCCCTCCCTCCCTCCCTCTCTCTCTTACTTTCTTGCTTTCTCTTTCTTTCATGGTTTGGCTGTGTCCTCACCCAAATCTCATCTTGAATTCCTACATATTGTGGGTTGGACCCAGCAGGAAATAATTAAGTCATGGAGGCAGGTCTTTCCCATGCTGTTCTCATTACAGTGAATAAGTCTCATGAGATCTGATGGCTTTATAAGGCACAGTTTCCCTACACAAGATCTCTTTTTGCCTGCTGTCATTCATGTAAGACATGTCTTACTCCTCCTTGCCTTCCACCATGATTGTGAGGCCTCCCCAGCCACGCTGAACTGTAAGTACCTTAAACTCTGTTTCCGGTATAAATTATCTAGTCTCAAGTATGTCTTTAACAGCAGCATGAAAACAAACTAATACTCTTTTTCTCTCTCTTTTCTTCCTCTTTCTTTCTTTCCTTCTTTCTTCCTTCCTTCCTTCCTTCTTTCTTTCTCTCTCTCTCCCTCCCTCC
>NW_012117088.1:1450043-1536088 GCF_000951035.1 Colobus angolensis palliatus
CTTCTCTTTCCTTCCTTCCTTCCTTCCTTCCTGCCTTCCTACCTTCCTTCCTTCCTCTTTCCTTTTTCCTCTTTCATTCTTTCTTTCTCTTTCTTCCTCCCTCTCCTTCATCCGTGTCTCCCTCTCTCACTTCTCTGTCTCTTTTCCTTCCTGTTAACTTCTTTGCTGAATTAACTTAATTTACAGGGATAGGAAGGAGTTACAGAGGAAGTAACCGTAGCTGGGCAGGTTAGAATACAGATATTTTCTATGAATACACAAAACACAAAAGGGGACCACAATTTCCCAACTGTTGTCAGGACCCAGATGAGAGAAAGAATAGCCAGGCTGGCCATATGTGTAGCATGAGCTAGGACCCAGGCATCAGGTTATCTGTGTCAGCAACTGTCCTTATTCTCTGTCCACTTTTTATTTTTGAAATTCAACTGCTGGTGTTGCTCTGGAGGTCAGAGGTATTTGATGCACCAGGGAGCCTGGACTGTGCCCTGCCTATCACAGAAATAAAAGGGTTGTTTTGTTTGTTTGTTTTTCTGAGATGGAGCTTTGCTGTCGTCGCCCCGACTGGAGTGCAGTGGCGTGATCCCAGCTCACTGCAACCTCTGCCTCCCTGGTTCAAGCAATTCTTCTGCCTCAGCCTCTTGAGTAGCTGGGATCATAGGCATATGCCACCATGGCTGGCTAATTTTTGTATTTTTGGTAGAGATGGGGTTTCACCACATTAGCTAGGCTGGTCTCAAACTCCTGACCTCAGGTGATCCACCCACCTCGGCCTCCCAAAGTGCAGGGATTATAGGCATGAGCCACTGTGCCTGGCCCTGGCTGTTCTAGTTTTTTATATGCCTTCACCATGCCCAAGCCCACTGGCCATATTGGTTTTTTGGTACCAACAACCCTTTATTGTTTAGCTCCTACATGCTAGGTGGTCAATGTTAAATGGATGTTCCCTTAACTGATTTTTTTCTTTCTTTTTTTTTTCCCCCCCGTTTTATAACTTTAATAATCAACAGTTTTCATTCACACTGATTGCCTATGGATTTTAAGTGGTGACAAGCACATAAGTAACCAATATTTACTTATATTTAGTGAATCTTCATCTTCTAATGTTTTCTGGACAACTTCACATGGATATGGTATGGGACATCTCTTATTTCTTTGGCTCAGAAAGCTTTGTTGACTTTACCAGTGCATGCATCTGGAGTCCCCATCTCTTTCATGGAAAATTTCCAGATTTCTTTGAGTGCCTGAAAGACATGCTTCTTAAAGCCCACTCTAGAGATGTACTTGTGAACATTGATGGTATATTCCCGGGTTACCATCTCACCGAGAGCAAAACGACCCTTCTTTTCACCACCTTTCTTTGTGGGAGTCATTCTGCCAGGCCAAAGTGGGAAAGAAAGATTGTGAGGGGTGGTGGGAGGAGGCTCCTTTAACTATTTTGTGACAAGTTGGTGTCACCCACACTTCTCACTGTTAGTGACAGAAGCTGGAAGGACTATTGATTTTTCCTTTGACTTCATTCATCAAAGGACTTTGGCTTGAATTTTTCCCTAGAAAGTGCTGGAGGGAAGGCTTAGTCAACTCAGCGTCCTCAGAGTCTTAAAGTGGATATAGCACTTAGAAGAAGAAATCATGCTAATCGTCAAGTCGTATTTCCTTAGAAATATGCATTCACTTCTGTCACTGCCCTTCTGGTATAGCAGGACAAATGTGAGCCTGGAGCTAGACAGACTGGAGAGTAAACCTAGGTGCTGCTACTTTCTAGCTGAGTGACCTTGGACAAGAGTCACATAAACTTTCTGAGCCTCAGTTTTCTTATCCCTGCATGAGACTAGGACTATCTGTTTTGCAGGTGTTTGTGAGAATTAAATTCAATGATCTATGTTAGGTTCAATATCTGTTATGCTGTAAGAGCTAAAAAATAATAGGAGCTATCATATTTTTCATGCCAATATCCTTCTTAGACTTTGGTCCCTAAATGCAGGAAACACTTATGTGCCTTCTTTTTTTCCCTTCACCATGAGTCTAGTAAGTCAGAAGCATAAAGGGTACTTAATAAATATTCATCCAATGAATGGAGCTAATCATCCTGAAGAATGGTAGTCAAACCAACCTTGACTTAAGAGCACACAAGATGCCACAGTTTTGAGGCTTAGTCTATGGTGGCTTTTTGTTTTGCTTGTTTGGGGTTTTTTTTTACAGAATGAAGAATTGATGCTTATGCTTTTTTGGATTATTTTTTGCTCTCTATTGGGTCACAGAATGAGAAAAAGGCATGTTAGTTTTCACAGATAGTATAGTTCTTAAAATTGTGATATATTTTATGTCACAGAATGGGGCTTTAAGGTTAGTCTTGTTTTGTTTCAAAATATAAATACTTATTTTTAAAAATGGGCTGCTGGGGACTTCATCTTCTAGGTTTTGGAAGTAGATATAATGGGAGGCAATTCCACCTTTTTGTATCATCTTCTGGAAATCTCAGATGGGTAAGACTGGGCAGGAGGATGAAGGAGTCTGTTCTAGTACCTCACTGGACACTGAGGCTGGATATATGTGGTTACATAGGAAAAGTGATACGCACGTGCCATCTGTGTACACTAACAACATCAGTTCTTTTTCACTTTCTTGAATAAGGAATCTATTTCCTTACAGTGGACAAATGGTCTCAGGGGTAGTCAACATATTATTATTGTATCCAAAGTAAAGTCAAGCATAATTAGTTTTATTTTGTGGAGCGGGAGCATTGGCTGTGTGAAAGCAAGAAGAGCCATGTACTTTTATAATCAGGTCCTTAGAACTGCTTAAGTCTGGGAAGCTAGTCAACAAGACAATAGAGAATTTAGGAATCACAGCAGGCAGCTTTCTCTGGGAAGGTAAAGTCACTGAACATGGGAATTTTTCTGGAGTTCAGCTTTCATATGTCATGTGACCAATAGGCATATTCCTATTTCATGGATGGATGGGTAAAACCAAGCCACATTTTAATAGCGTAGATGCCTCTCTTGATGGAAGTAGGTCAGGATGCAGTGCTGGACTCCAACTGTAATTAGAGAGCCCTGGGGAGACATGCTTGTGGCTCTTGACTGTAAGATTCAGCTCTGGGAAAGCCCTGGGTCTTGGTCATGGCCAGAGTGTGAATCCAGCCAAAAACCTGACTATGCAGCTCCACTTCCTGGTGAAAAACCAGTAGAAGACTGTAACACCATTGTACAGGCATTGTTGAGAACCCACAAGCTGTATGGAGGATGGGCTGAAGAGCCCTGGCTTGGGGCCCCTGGTGAATGGGGTTTGGAGGGATAACAGCATAATCAGACAAACATGGAAGCTGCTTCCTTCATCAGCAGCAGCACAGAACTCAACATATTTTCCTAAGAGGGTGCTTAGTTGTACTCAGGGTAGAAGCTCTGGTTTGAAGACAATGAAAGACACAAAGGTTTTTCATGGCTTTTAAGTGCCATGAACAGCACTTAAGGTACACATGTACTTAGTACAGTGCCTGGCTAGGTACTTGTATATCTTAAGGCAGAGGGATCTTGATGGGCAAGGTTGGGAGGGAGAGCATATCCATCTCCATGGTTTCAGTTGCCTCCACAGATGCAGCTATGCACAATTTTCATAGAAAGCATGAAATAGTGGCTTGATGTGAGCAATGTTGTGACCTACACAGATTTATATTGTAGAAAGCACCCAGGTGTTGATTGTGAAAGATGATCTGCAGCTTAGATTTCACCATCAATTCTGATTGAGAGATTTGTCTCTTGCTTAAGATTATTTAAATATAGATTGTCAGTGGCCCTCATAGAAAGTGAAGTGACTTGGAGGACTAGTAATTCGACAGAAATTTATAGATTGAGTTCTAACTGTGCTCTGTAATGTGCCTTCTGCTTTTGTCTCCAGCTCTGATGAAGCAGGTATATACAAATTCTGTGAGAGAGGCAGTCTATAGGGTTTAAGAGCCCTCCATGTGTCAGTTTTGACATTTGTAAAAGGAGAACAGTAAAAATCTCAACCTCATAGTGTGATTAGTATCATTGAGGTAGTACGTGCAAGTGTTTAGCACAATGCTTGGGACATCTTAAGTGTTCAATAAATAGTAACCATTTAAATTTTTTAAAGGCAGAAATAAGTTTTGGAGACACAAAAACCTTGTCTCCAATCCTTGTTTTGCTGTTCACTGCCTGTGTGTAAGTTACTTCTGTAAGCATTGATTTTTAAATTTATAATATGGGAGTAATGTGAGTACATATCTCATAGAGGTATGACAAGGATTAAATGGAGATAAAAATCATCAATAAATGGGAATAACACTAACACATATTGCATAATGGGACTGTAAGGATTAAATAGGTATATAATGTGAAAGGGGCTGGCGTATGGTACTCAATTGAGGGCAATGAGTATTAACTATCATTGAACATTAGCTCCAGGAGCCACCTGCTTAACCCATGAGCTTTTTATAGCGATTTGCATTCATCCATATGGACAGAAGTAACAGGGACTAGGTAGTTTGAAATGCTTCATTGATAGTTTGATCACAGCGATACACCTTCTGTGTGACCATAAGGGCACTGGTTGACCTCCCTGTGCCTTAAGGCATGTAGACATATGCCTTCCGCCTAGCTTTAAAAGCTCATTGCTTACATGGTCCTTTTGAAGTTGGGCGTATGTTCCACAGAGTGCATAGTGTGGCCAGAGGCAAATCTGGCTCTTTGTTTAAAAAGAGAAAAAAGGCCAAGCTAAGCATATTGGCTGCTGATCACATGAACTCAATAAAGCACTCACATGAGTCTGTGTTTATCAGTAAATAATGTGTGTATGCAGGTGTATACATATACATATAAATTATATACATATGTATATATAGGTATACATATACATACGAACACATGCATAAATATATGCACGCAAGCATACGTCCATAGCATACGTACATTAGATGCAATTAACAAAGACTTTCTAACCCTTCAATTGTCAAGAATAATATGTATAGCATTTTAAAATGCAAAATATGCTAAAACATGTAAAATAATTTCCAATAATATTTCTTTAAATAAACTTAAAGTTGTATATATGAAAAAAAGATTATTCAAAAATATTTTAAGTCTTTGGAGCCAATACCTCATGACCTTGTATAGCACTAAGGCTTTACTTTATGCACATCTACGCAACTAAAATGCAGAATTGAGTTATCATCTGTATTATAGGGGTCCAAACCCATTTCAGCTACCTGCCCTCACACAATGTAAAGTATTATTGCAAAAGTGAATTTTATGGCAATGTGGCCTAGATGATTATACTTTCTTTAGTTACAGCTACATAGTAAAATACACAATTGAAAAGAGAAAATGACACTTGTATATTTTGCTTTATGAATGCCAAATATTCACATCATTTTGCAGATCAAATAAAGATTGTCTAGTTGGATGCATGTGTTTTCCCATTTGGATATTTGGTGATTAACAGTTGTCCACATGTATAGGGATACATAGCCTAGGCAGTGTGACAAGAAATAGGTTTATTTTCTTTATTTTTTTTCCCAGTGATGACTATTTTGTACTATTAGAAAATGTTCGGAAATTTTCCTTTGTCTTCATGCCTTTTAAAATAGATAAAAGAAAGGATGAGAAAAAAATTCTTTGTTCATGCAGAAACACACTAAGATTCTTTTTTTTTTTTTTTCCAGAACAGCACAGAGAAGCTTTCTTTGTCATTCTAGTTTCAGCTTGATTTCCACCTTAAATTTAGAAAATGTGTATACACTGCAAGCAGGTAGGTACACTCACATGGAAGAGAATCTATGGCTAAAATACACCTTTTGGACCTACATTTTCTAATTATTCATGTACAAGCCACTTTCATTAACCATTTTAATTTCCAGTTTTGATTACTGAAAGCAACACAATGACTTCAGCCTGCGCATGATATTTATCTAAACCCTTACAGGAGAACCCCCTGGCCGGGAGCACTGCTTGCAGACATTGCTACCCAAAGGTTTTAGCAGAGGAATGTTCTCTCATAAGGGGGTTATGAAAGACACACCGCCTCTGTAATTTACTGAAGTTCAGCTTTAGAACAAGTTGTTTCTTTTATGTACAAAGCTCGCAATTCACAAGTCCCAGCTGAAATGTATTTTTTTTGTTGTTGTTGGAAGGTTTCAAAGATATGACTTTGGAAATTCCTTAATTAGATTTAAGATTTTAGTTTTATTGTGGGTTCTCTTTGTAACCAGAATGCATTTATTTGGCAGTTGCTTTATTTAGTGATGCTCATTTCACACTGTGAATAACCAACAAAAACTGTAATATGCTAGCACTTCAATAGCTTTTTTTTTTTTTTTCCTTTTGAAAACAGAAAGCAAGGAAATCAGAGGAGATTTATGGAGGATGGCCCAAATTGAAACCTATTTGGAAGCACCTTTCCTGTTTGCACAGCTAAACATCTTTGTGTTTTATTTTAAATAAAGGAGTACATAGACAGATAGCTCCAAGTTTGAAACACACATTAGGATATGTTTCTATAAAAACACATTACACTATCAGCATTCGTAGAGGGCTGCCAGCTCTGGAAGACTTGCATGCCCATGGGTCATCCCTGGGGGACAGGCTGTATATAAATACCAACTGCCAGTTCACAGTTTGTGCAAATATAAAGTCTCTTAGGCCAAGATAACACGTATATAGTGTGACATGGCTGTACCTAGCTATGTACGTGTGAACCGCAGTATATTTAGTCCTTGGAATTATTTCACCTCTGAGTAAAACAACATGCTATTTTCAGACAGATTGGTAAAAGGAAAATAATTGCAATATACATGGATTAAAAAGATTTGAAGGGCAACAGTAACGAATCTTCAAAAGGCTATGCAGGGAAAAAAGTACTGTATGAAATCTGTATTGGACATCCTTTTGTTTCCTGAAGCATTAATGAGAGAAAGAAGAGAGCTTAGGCCCCAGCATCTAGCAGTATCTGATTCATATTAGGTGCTAAATTAATATTTATTGAAAAAGTGACAAGTCCTATTTTTTCTGATTCCTCTGACTCAAATCTGTCCCCCTCCATTCCTTCATGGCCAATGCCAATAACCAACTTATACATCACCTCTTTTGTGGGTGATTAAAATAGGCTTCAGGTTGATTTTCTTTAGCTAGTCTAGTCTCTTTACTCCAATTCTACCCTCTATTATCTGTTCCCAAATTATCTTTCCAATTGGCTGCCTTCCTCTGCCACACTCCATAGGTTTGAGTGGACTTATTCCCTAAGCATTTTCCACCCGTCCCACCTCCCACAGCTGTACTCAGCCTTAACCTTTCTGTCCTTGGAAGATCAGCCTCACCACGCTTCCAACTCGTGGTCACCCTTGGAGGCACAGTGTAAAGACCAAAGCTCTTTATTTAGACATCTTTCTTCTCCATTCCAGATACTCAAAAAGCACTTTATGTGTATGTTTCTTTGAGGCACTTTTAACATTTTATTTTTTGATAGAATTGTTTGCATGACGGTCTTTTTTTTTTTTTTTTTTGAGATGGAGTCTTGCTCTGTCGCCCAGGCTGGAGTGCAGTGGCCGGATCTCAGCTCACTGCAAGTTCCGCCTCCCGGGTTCACGCCATTCTCCTGCCTCAGCCTCCCGAGTAGCTGGGACTACAGGCGCCCGCCACCTCGCCCGGCTAGTTTTTTGTATTTTTTTTAGTAGAGACGGGGTTTCACCGTGTTAGCCAGGATGGTCTCGATCTCCTGACCTCGTGATCTGCCCGTCTCGGCCCCCCAAAGTGCTGGGATTACAGGCTTGAGCCACCGCGCCCGGCCTGCATGACGGTCTTATACTTTCCCCTTATCAGCTGTTTATGTAAGGGAAAGTGTTCATAATGTAATCATTTTTTGGCTCTCATGAAACGCTTTCATAAACTTCCTTTGTCCATGAAGACCAGCTGTTCCTCTATACTTTCATCTCACCCTATAATTCTGATTTGTTCCTTTTGTTACAATTAAAATTATATAAAAGATTGAGTAATTTGTTTTTTATGTTGTCTCCCCTGCAAGAATGTAAGTTTCACAAAGCCTTATGTTAGCCAGATACCAACTCACCAGTAGATCATCATGCCCTTACCAGGCATTCAATGTATAAGTGTAGAGATAGATTTGTTGAACGATTAATTGATCAGTCTACTGATAGGTGTATCAGGGACACAAACACTCACTTATGTCCTCATCTGGTCACACTTCTCTGGTCTCCAAAAGACCAGAGAGGAGGATGAATAATTGAATAAGGATGAATAATTGCTATATCATAAACTTAGATAATTTTCATATCCAGTCCTTGTGAAATGGACACCTTTGTAGTAGTGCCTTATTTTCGTATGGTACAAACTGCCCCCTGACTATGCTATCTATTCATCTGCAGTTATGATTTCTGAATCTTTATCTCCCATCAGGACTTCTCTTTAATTCCAGAGGTTCACTTGCTTTCTGGATATCTTCCCTTAAATGTTCTGTGTCAGAAACTGAAATTTTTTTTTTTTTAACCAAATTATCATTATTTTCTTCTCTTTCCTGGTTATGTCTCCAGACCACATTTCTCAGCCTTCCTTGAAATTAGGTGTAGCCAGGTGATGGTTTGGGTAATAAAGTGTTGATAAAAGTTATGTACATCATTTCTATGCCTGGCCCACAAAACTTACATTTACCTTCCACTCTCTACTTCCATATTGCCTGCTAGATGTTAAGAATCCAGCAGAAGTGTGTGGCTCTAAGACATGGCTGGACTGTAGGTGGAAGACACCTGGGTCTCTCAGTGACTGTATGGAGCCGAAACATCCTGTCCTTACTAATGGGGTTTAAACAAGCAAGGCATAATCCTACTTTATTAAGCCATTGAACTTTTCCTATTGTGTGTTAAAGCAGTTGGCCACACATGTCTAATAACATATTTTCTCTTAAATCATATTTTCCTCTAGCATCTCTGATCTATGTTAGCACCATTTCACTATTGCTCGATTAGAATGCTGTGAGTTCCCCTGAAGTATTTTCCCTTGTCTCTTATTCCTCACCAGTCAACATCCGTTGCTCTTTGTTACTACTCTTACTGCTTTAGTTTGGGTTATGATCCTTTCCTGATTGATTTATTAAAACAACACCCAGAATGGTCTTTCTGCTTTCTATCTTGCCTACCTCCAGCCTATCCTCTATACTGCCCACCATGTTTTTTCTGAAAACACAGATCTGATTTAATAACTCTTTCATTTTAAAAACGTATTTTTTTCTTTCACTTCAAGATGAACAAAAATTTCTAGAATTACAAGATCCCACTCTTGATATATATTTGAAAGAATAGAAAACAGGATTTTAAACAGATGTCCACACTCACTTATTCACTGAAGTGTTACTCATAATAGCCAAGATATGAAAACAGCCTAAATGTCCATTGATAAATGAATGGATAAAGAAAACATTGTGTGTGTGTGTATATATATATATGTATATGTGTATATTATATATATACACACACACACATATTCCCACACACAACGGAATATTATTTAGCCTCAAAAGAAGGAAATCTTGCCATATGTGACAACACGAATAAACCTGGAGGACATTACACTAAGTGAAATCAGTCAGTCACAGAAGGACAAATAAGTACTGCATGGTTCCACCTACATGAGGTAACGAAAATAGTCAAACTCATAGAAATAGTGAGTAGAATGGCGGTATCAGAGGCTGGGGAAAGGGGAAAATGAGGATTTGACATTCAATAGGTGTAAATTTTCAGTTATATAGGATGAATAAGTTCTAGGTATCTGCTGGACAACATTGTGTCTGTAGTTTACAACAGCACACTGTACACATAAAAATGTGTTAAGAGAGTAGATCTCATGTTAAGTGTTCTTACCACAGTTTCAAAAACACCAATTTTTGAAACATATCATTCGTTTGAACTGCCCCATAATCCATGCATTCCCTAATCATCTGTCATGTGTATTTCCAGTGATATAACTCAGGCTCTCAAAACCAAAATGACAAAAACAAAAATCAGAGGTATACTTTTCCCTTAATAGAACACATTTTTTACACTTTAACTTCTCTGCATATGATATTTACCCAGCCTAAAATGCCCTTTCTTTTCTGATATAACTTTTACACAATTCTCACATAATATTTACCCAGCCTGAAAATGCCTCTCCATTTTCTGACACAATTCAATCTTGTAATAAGGCTCAATTAAATAATCACCTTTTCTCTTTCTTCTAATCTCCCAAACCAATTTAATTGCTGTCTCCTCTGCATTCTCCTACAATGTTTATTCTTTTAGATTTCAATTATATCTCTGTATGTGTCTCCCAATTGACTGTGAGATTCCGAAGGGCAAGAAACAGGTCTTATTTATTCTTGGATACTCTGTGCCTACTTTGGCAAC
The DNA here is from genome assembly GCF_000951035.1 of Colobus angolensis palliatus. Classification (NCBI taxonomy): domain Eukaryota; kingdom Metazoa; phylum Chordata; class Mammalia; order Primates; family Cercopithecidae; genus Colobus; species Colobus angolensis. The sequence continues at coordinate 1,460,452 of NW_012117088.1, forward strand.
AAAGAAGTCACTCAAAAAAGGTTTGTTGGATAAATTTTTAACTATCATGTAATTCACTATCAAAGTAAAATGTGACCTTATTTTCCATTATGGGACTATCTTAGCAGGAATGTGTAAATCCCACCTTGCAATAGCTATGATAATAAAGACTAACCTATTTTGATAATAATAAAGATTACTACCATTTAATGAATGTTATGTGCTTGACATTCTGCTAAATTCTTTATGTGCTTCATTTTGTTTGATCAGTACAATGGCTTTATGAAGTCAATATCATTATTATTAAATATTTCAAATGTAAAGTAATGTATTAAGTTTGCATGCAGTTATAAACAAATACAGCTAAGTGAAAGGTATCCCTTCCTACAGGAGCTACTGAGTAAAGTACAGTTGATTTTGCCCCCAACGTGACAAACCATTTGAAGATATTCTAAGGTCTTTCTTGACTACTGAAGCTTTTAAAATTTTATTTTATTTCATTTTAAGTTCTGGGATACATGTGCAGGACATGCAGGTTTGTGACACAGGTAAATGTGTGCCATGGTGGATTGTGCACCAATCAACTCATCATCTAGATATTAAGCCCCACAGACTACTAAAACTTTACTTCTTATAAATATACATAGGATAATGGGGAACTTGGAAATTTCTATTCAAAATTATTTTGAGATAATTTTTCTTTCCCTAGGCGTTTGTGAAGTTCTTCTGACATCTTTGGAAACAGTTAGGTAGGGAGTAAATCTTTGAGTAAATCATTATGCATTTTAAGAGTAATCAGAAAAGTAGTGTATTGCTGTGGCTGTTAGGGAAACCAACCATGTGATCAGAGGGTTGAAACTTTCAGTCTCACCCTTCAACCTCCAGGGAGGCCAGAGTGGCTGAAGGTTGAGCTGATCACCAATGGCCAATGATATAATCAATCATGCTCATCTAATGAAGCCTCCAAAAAAGCTAAAAAGGGCAAAGTTTGGAGAGCTTCCAGATAGCTGAACTCATGAAGGTCCCTAGAGGGTAGCAACACCTGAGAGGGCACGGATGTTCTACAACCCTTCTCCCTACCTCATACTATGGATCTCTTCCATCTGGCTGTTCATCTGTATGTTTTGTAATGTGCTTTACAATAAATTGTTAAACTTAAGTGTTTCCCTGAGTTCTGTGAACTGCTCTAGCAAATTAATTGAAGACAACAAGGAGGTTGTGGGAGCCCTGATTTATATATCAAGTCAAGCACAGGTCATTTGCTACCTGTGCTAGCCACTGGCATCTAATGTGAGGGGATAGTCTTCTGGGACTGGATCTTCAACCTGTGGGCTCAACTATCTAGTCAGGTAGATACTGTCAGAATTGAATTGATTAGAGTATCCCCAGCTGGTTCACCAGAGACTGTGTTGCTGGAGAATTGCTTGATATTGGGGGGACAACCTCCACACATCTGGTGTCAGAAGTGTGGTGAGTATAACCATATGAGAGAGGGAAAATACTATTTACCTATATGTATATACCACCCAAATTCCATCACATCCTGGAAAATCCCTCCTCATCATATCTGTTTAAAATCCTCTCTCCTTCTTAGCCCTATAGAACCTATTGCATGCTTCGTTGCCACTTTTCACTATTGCCTCATGCATTTTTCATCTTTTTAAATTTTATTTTTCTATTGATATATAATAGATGTACGTATTTTGGAATACACCTGATAATTCAATACACCATATGTATTTTTCATATAGTCATATGTATTTTTCATCTCTAGAGGCATTGTCTCATCTTTCTAATTAGATTGTAAGTTTGTGGACTTCAGGGCCGTCATCTCTGATATCCCAAAATCTCCCATAGTAAAGGCAAAAGGAAACTAATAGTTACTGAATTCTGGCTCTGTGCCAGGTACTATGCCATATTCTTTCTTTCTTTTCTTTTCTTTCTTTTTTTTTTTTTTTGGAGACAGAGTCTCGCTCTGTTGCCCAGGCTGGAGTGCAGTGGTGCGATCTCGGTTCACTGCAAGCTCTGCCTCCCAGGTTCTCACCATTCTCCTGCCTCAGCCTCCCAAGTAGCTGGGACTACAGGCACCCACCACCACGCCCAGCTAATTTTTTGTATTTTTAGTAGAGACGGGGTTTCACCTTGTTAGCCAGGAAGGTCTCGAATTCCTGACCTTGTGGTTCGCCCACCTCGGCCTCCCAAAGTGCTGGGATTACAAGTGTGAACTACCATGCTCGGCCCTAAGCACAATTTTTATGCTATTTAACATTGGTATTGTTTCTTAACTGTGTAAAGTGCATGCTATTATTTATTCAAGTAGGCTGCCACCTTTGTGGACGGTACCACGTCCCATGCTTTGTGTCTTCATGTGTATGCATTTCTAGGCGAGTAGAGAGCCTTTGATATATATTTGCAGGATGCTTGACCAATGAAAGTCTTTTTAAAAACATCAATTGTAAGTTAAAAAAATTAAAACAAATTTTAAAATATTTACACATGAGCAAAAAGAATAAAACTGAATTTAACAAAGGTCCTCGTTGGCCATCAAAACTCCTTATAGCCTCAATTATGTTCACCCAGGTGACTTAAATTTCACTATTCTCTATTATTTAAAAAGATATATAGAAAGTCATGTTACCTGACAATTGAAATAGCTCTAAATCTCCTGGTAAACTGAGATCCCAAGAAAATCTAGCACTTACAAAATAAAACTATAGTGAAGGGGAAAATGTATTAAATTGTTATTGTGTAGTCTTTTTAAAGTATTTTATGATAGTTATATATTGGTCAATGATAACCTTCTGGCATTCATGTTAATGTATCCCAAATGTACTCATGAAATTAGCTCAAATTTTATTGTCTTCCCTCTCATTTAGCCCTGTATGCAAATTTATGTACCACCTCAATTCCTCTTGTTACTTTTGGTTCTGCTGCATTGATGTTGGGTATGGATGTTCTGAGACTAATAGTATTGAGGGCTGACTTTTGGGGTTTCTGAGTAGCTGCGATGCCTGAGAGTGGTGAGTGTGACAAAGTGGGAAGCAGCAGTGAGGGAGCTCACTGTAGCAGGTCAGCAGCTTTTCTGTATTAGTTACCGTGATGTTTTCCCACCACTGGAGTAGCTAAGGGAGCCTTGGTTTGAGCTGCTGCTATACTCATGGCCAGAAGTTCAGGATTTGCAATTCTACAGTAATTACAATTTTTTCTAGGACCTCAAAGACTGCACACATGCAGAGGGATTTATTGTTTTATATCATCCAAATCTTAAGAACACCAATAAATTTTTAAGAACTTGCCTAATTCCAAGGCATGTAGAAAGAATGATTCTATATTTATCTCAATATATAATTAACCATAATTTATAAGTAATGAATTTCATGTTCTGTAGACAAATGACTGGCCTTTCTTTCTTCTTCTTTTTTCTATAAATACTGGCTGGGAGTTGGGGTTCTGCACAGTGATTTTCGTGACACCCAATTTGGCATCTTAGACTGTCACAATGAGCTCATGATTTCAGGTGAGGAATAAGCAGGAGCACATGAACCCTCAAGCAAAAGAGATGAAATTTTCATCCAAATGTCCCAAAGAATAAAAATGATGGAGATAAAAACAGAAAATATATGACATGGACAAAGTTGTTTCTAACTAGAACATTTTTCAAAGTTTTCTAGGGGTATCAATTGCTCTCTGAGCAAATCGTTTAGTACAGAGCTCTAGTGAGAGCATTAGCAAACGATCCTCCTCTGCCTGCAATTAGATTAGTCATGCACTTGTAGGCCAGGATTTATGTTAATTTGTATTCCAGAAGAATCCTTGTGCTGTGCATTTCAGGAAAAAAAAAATAAGAAAATGACTAAAGCATGCATGAAAGATTGCAGATTTCTTTTTCTTAATTGCTCTAATTTCTCCTTCAGTTTCCTTTATTTTGTAAAAAACAAAGGAAGACATAAACACTGTATATAAATATTGTCAACCCCTGAATTGATTGTTTATTATTGTCATCATAAATGTCATCCCTCCCATCTACGTATATCTATGTATTAACTTTCTTGGCCATCTATTTTATAACATCTAAAGGTGAAAACATACATTTTATACCTTTCTATCTTTCAGGTACAGAGCATAACATTATTGCTATTATCATCAGCATGAACATCATCATCATTTTTCTCATTTAGTAAGTTTTCTCTAAGTAATTATCAGAATTAAAAAATAATTATTTAGGACCTTCAGCAGGAAAGGTGCTGTGTGTGTTTGGAAAATGAAACTTGAGAAGGGTAACTAGTTGTTCTGGTGAATTGTGTGTGATCTTTGCTTGTGTCTGCACAGGAAGGATCAGGATGGCTCTGAGATCTTTTTCAGTTGTCATGTTGCACTAAACTGATAAGCAAAGTCTGTGTGCAGACACTGTGATGGCCATGCCGTTATTTCTGGACTGTGCTGGATGATGCTGCTACATATATACAGTCATCACGCTGACTGACTGATCTGCCTAAACACTATTGTATCCAGGATTCCTGAAGTCATTCTGCTTCATAAGCCATGGACACAGAATTTTATCCTTTACACATCTCATATTTTTCTAGATTGCATCCTTTTTTAAAAACATAAATCTAAGTGAGTGCCTTAGTACTTTTAAGCAAGTGATTGAACTCAGCTTGAGGTATGCAAATAAGGCCAGTCAAATTGCTCAGGTCTATGTGGGATGCCACCTAGCTAGGGAAGTAAAAATCTCTTATCTGTTAGGTGGCTTTTTCTATGTGCCAGCTACCTAAGGTGCTGAGAGTATAGTGGGAAAGTATATCAATGTAATATCACATAACAACTGTAATAATGGGCATGTGTACCAAGTTCAGAAATAGCACAGAGAAAAGACAGATAGTCTTAATGTTTGAAGTACATTTAAGTGTTGCATGATAATTGTTATAATGAGAAATGTTACATGAGACACTTTTGTTCTTAAATTGTTTAAAAACTTTGATGATGAACCAGAGCTTCAAATTATTATTATGGCTATAAAGAGCCAACCATTTGTTTAAATACAGATCACGTTAATTGTTATGTGAAAAATAGCTACACCCTCTATTAAAGACTGGCTTTCCTTATCTTTATTAGTTATTAAGAATTATGATTTGTTTATATTTAGGAAATATATTCAGGCACAATAAATCTGTAGGAATTCAAGGCAAAATCTGGTGAACAGTTCCTACACTTTTACATTTTTGGATTTTGCCTTATATCATTCAATGATTTGGAAATAATTGTACAAATAGGAACATATATTGAGCATGTTCTAGGTACCATACAAAGAATTGTTGGCATTCAGTAAGTTTTCTCTAAGTAATTATCAGAATAAAAAAATAATGTAGGACCTTCAGCAGGAAATGTGCTGTGTATGTTTGGAAAGTGAAACTTGAGAATCACTTCTTAAATGTGATCCACAGATCAACTACATCATCATCACCTGGAAGCGTGTTAGAGAGGTGGGATCTCTGTCCCCATCCCAGACCTGCAGCATCAGAATCTGCATGGTGACAAGCTCTCTGGGTCGCCTTGCACATTACAGATCTGCATTGCATATTCGAGATCTGCTTTCACACTTTCCTCCTAATTCCACACCACAGCCCTGCAAGTTCAGAGAGGTTCAGCCACTGCACAGGGCCACAAAGCCATTACGGGATAGAGCAAGTTCTCTGTGCTCAGATGGTGGTCGTGTTTCTACCATATAATTATACCCTTTCACGTGTTGAAACTTTACCCTTTCTTCATTGTCCAGCTCAAATTCCACCACCTCAATTAAGTCCTTGTGTCTCCTGTTGCAAGTAATCTTTTTTCCTATTTAAATATATTACAGTATTTTGATTCTTTCTGGCTTTGCCATAAAACACTATTTTGTCTTAGATTATTATTGTTATGTCCGTGAGAATAGAAACCATCTTTTTTGACTTGCACTATCTGTTGTACCCTAGCATAGTAACCACCATGTAATTTGTGCTTAATAGGTACTTGAGTAAATTAATGATTGCCTTTGCCCTTTAAGTAAAACCATTCTAAAGTTCATTAGAACAAGTAAATTCAGTTTAGTATATTAACAGCTGCTAATTGCTTCAAGGTTATTACTGCCTAGCTCACAGTAATATTAATAATGATAATTCCTACCATGTGTACAAGATTTTATAACTTACGAGGAACTTCAACACCTATGACAACAGTTAATCCTCATTACAATCCAGTGGAATAAGAATTCTATTATCCCCATTTTACAGATATAGAAATTTATGCTTATAGAAATTAAGTGAACTGCAAAATATGGAACAGAAACCTAGGGTTTCTGACTACAGGTTTGTGCCCCTTCTGGTTTCTTTCTGAAGCAAAACGTGTCTTGTATGAAATCAAGAGCTGTTTTCTCAAATGACATTTGTGGTAGAAACCCTCATATACAATATTCATTGACCTTAAGGCATTTTTCCTCAAATGAGAAAGTCAGAGATATGAGACAGAAAAAGTCTACAGGGTTTGGTAACTGGCTAGTAAGGTGTTAGAGAGGATGAGGGAGAGAGAATTAAAATGGAGCCACAGGTTGGGCACTTTGGTGCCTGGAGGTGTGTTGGGGCAATTGATAGGGTAAATGAAAACTTGGACATGCAGCAAGGCCATGGCTCACCAGGCCCTCTTTTTCCTGCTTCTGTGGTTGTGGATACCTGTGTTGAGATGGAACTGAACCCTGAATGATTCCATTGCTCATAGGTCCTGTCACATGAGTGAGAATTAAATGCAGTTGTTTTAAGCCACTGCGACTTTGGGGCTCTTAGTTTCTACAGTATAATCTCAATTCAAGGCCACCCTGACTCATAGACACCTGAGGAGAACTCAGCTGGTTGAGCTAGAAAGCAATTCAGGTTCTTGATTTTACCCTTTGATTAATTTCGTCCTCTCTCCTCCCCATTGTTGTTTGTGAGGGCCCTGTTTGATTTATAAAAACAGTAACCCTAAATCTTGCTGACTTCTTTCTCATCCAAGCTTAGAAGTTGAAAAGACTTATTATCTAATTGTTAATGGCACAGAGTAGAAAGATCTGGGATCTGAAGTCAGAAATCCTAAGTACATGCTTGGGCCTGCTTTTCCAAAGCTGTGTCCTAGGCAAGTCTCAACTTATTACTACTCTATCAACTGGGCGAGTAATACTGGATAACTTATGTGGTTGCAAAGAGCCAATAAGCTACTATGAAAGTAGTTTGTAAATTTTAAGATACTCTATAGATGTAATTATTAGTATAAGACCAGCACAAAGGACAAAAGTAAGAGTAGCTGCATGTAAATATCTACTTAAAAGCAGTTATATATTTAAAAAATTAAGATGTGTTTTTAAAAAAATATTAAAATCAGAAAAACACATTACTGAGCACACATCAGCTAGTGATAATCACTTTTGAAAATAACAGCTCTCACTTGTTGAGCATCTGCTATGAGCCAGGCCTGTGCTACCTGCTTTGCATCCTTCAATTTCAGTATAATATGTATAATATTGCATAATTGTATAATATTGATTGCAGTATAATAATGATTGCTATTGACTCTCTGTCACTTACTTTTATATAAAAACAAAACACATCTTTAATTTAGGAACGTAAAGAAGAGCTGATTCTGGCTGTGCATGTTTTGTGTTGTTTACTTTTCCCATAAATCTACGTATCCGTGTTTACTAAATCTTTAAAATGATACCAACAAGGAACGTGCCGGGACTCACTCCTGCTATACCCAATCCATCATATCTTAAGAGTAGCTCCAATAAATAACTTATGGAAGAGAAAGAGTGTTAATGAGGGTCAGGACTAGGGTAAAGCAATATTGATGCCCTGGGGCACAACGTTTTAGGGAGCACTCACTCTCAGTTGCATAGTCTGAGAGTGAATGTCTTCTTAATATTGTGCACTAGGCTCCATCCAGCCTTGCCACATCTTATTCCTGGCTATTGTAACCATGCCAGAAATTTACCAGAAAAAGTAAATTCCCTAAAACATCCCATTATATATGTAACAATTTCTTTCTTAAAACTGATTAAAGCCTCTATATAATTTACACAATATTTAAGACAATTGTAAGAAGATTTGGAATTTAAGGAAAGTAAGAGTATAACAAATTTTATAATAGACCACTAAGGCAGAACCCACTTAAAAAATGCTGCTGATGATAGACATTAGTGCAAAGCACACATCCACAGTAACTTGGACCAAAGACCCAACACAAAGGAACTTTCTCTGAATGCATCCTAGATATAGGTCTCTACTGGACAGACACTTCTTTTCAGTCTCATTCTGGGATTTCAATAGAGAAATAAACCCACTTGTCTCCCTCACTGTTAGACCACTCTATTATGTTGGAGGTTAAGGGCAATTGTTTTCTTATACTTTTCTGTATTTTCCTCTTCGTTTTTCTTTAATGAGTGCATATTACCTCACAATAAACACATTTGCAATCAAACAATGAATGGAACCTAATCTATTATTGGTGGCTTTTGGCCTTCAAATGACTATTTCACACAGTTCCCTATTCTCCAGCCCCCTGCCTGAATCCCCACTTCAAACTCTCCTTCAGTTTTCAAGGGGCTTCAGCCTGACTCCCACCAAAGGCCAAGTCTTCCCCGTGTGCTGTGGAGTCCATGTCCTTTTTATTTCTCTCCTGTGATTAAAGTTTTTCTCTTTCCTGGATTGTTGCTATCAACATGCACACAGCTCTCTTCCATATTTAAAAATATCTTCTTGAATCTCATATTCCTAGTAATTGTCGGTAAACACTTTCTTCACTTACTCATCTCCCATTCTCATCCCACCCAGGCTTTTTTCTGGCCCCACACATCACTGAAATGGCTCTTGTCAAGGTCATGACTGACCTCCATGATGCTAAATCCAATGGACGTTTGTCTCTTTTCATCTTATTCAACCTATCATTAGCATTCAACGCAGCTGGCTGCTCCCTTTTTTCTCAAAACATTTTCTTTTGTTTCCAGTGTCGACCTCCTTCATATTCATGTTTTGTTCCCCTTACCTCACTGACCACTCAGCTTCTGTTTCCTTTGCTACCTTCTCCCTCTCTATGGCTCTGTGTAAGGATCCTGGGACTCTGTCTTTGCTCTAAGCACACTGCCTACCATGGATAATCTGCCAGCTCATGTCTTTGAATACCAACGGCTGCTTCCTCATTTTATATATTTAGCTCTGTAGTCTCCTTTAATGTCCAGACTCTTATGTCCAACTTCCAACTTGACATTGCCATGTAAATGCCTAATAATTTACTCACAATTTCAATGTCCTGTATAACAAAACATCATCAAACTTACCTCTAAATCATATTTTGAACCCAGGTGCTTAGCCTGGATGGTAGCTTCTAGAACACACAAGTAGACTTCTAAATGGTCTCATTGCTTTAATTCTTATAGTACTATGCCTTTCCACTTCTGTTTTTCAGGCAGGAGCCAAAGTGATCTTTTTGAAACTACAAATTAGGTTATCTGTTATTGAAAACTCTTCAGTATCATTTTGGTCTCAGCTTCAATGTGACCTCCTTGCAGAGATGGTCATTCCCTAACACTCAGTTTAAAGTAGCCTTTCAGTCACTCTGTCACATTACCTTGCTTTATTATCATCATTGCATTTATCAATAATGGATGCTTTTCGGTTTATTTGTAAGCTCCATGAATACAGGGACATTGTTTTGGTCATTGCCTTAGCCTCAATGCACAATGTATGTCACAAAATACGTGTTCAAAGGTAAAGAAACAAATAAATGAATGAATGGATTTATTCCCCAACATCCATTGCAATACATCATGACTTTCTTTGGCTAAGTCTATGTGACAATACTAGCTTAGGAGATTTTACAATTAATTTGGATAATTCAATTAATCTTTCTGCAGGTAACTGGAACAATTTATTTGACTGCTCCATTCATGTCTCTGTGAAATGGTGGGGGTTTTACCCAGCTATAATTTACTTCATGCATGTTACATGAAGGCCAAAAGAAGGACTATCTTTGTAATGCTTTTTATAATCATCATGCATAATTTGGCATTCTTAAAAGAAAACATGTGGCACCGTGGTGGTGAGAACTTTTATTTTGTACAAGGTTTTGATATCTTTACTTTCCACTTGCTCACCTAAATATTTTGAGAATATGATGCTAGTCATTCCAATGTATGTACCAGATATATGTTCCCAGATAAACTTTAGGCATGACATGTATGGTATATTCATCCTGGAAACAACTATTTGTAAATTCTTTTTTCCTCATTATATAACCAAAGAACATATAAAACCAGAAATCGGCTGGGCATGGTGGCTCACGCCTGTAATCCCAGCACTTTGGGAGGCTGAGGAGGGTGGATCACGAGGTCAGGAGTTTGAGACCAGCCTGACCAACATGGTGAAGTCCTGTCTCTACTAAAAATACAAAAATTAGCCGGGCATGGGGGCACATGCCTGTAATCCCAGCTACTCAGGAGTCTGAGGCAGGAGAATCGCTTGAACCCAAGAGGCAGAGATTGCAGTGAGCCAAGATGGCACCATTGCTCTCCAGCCTGGGCGACAGAGGGAGATTCCATCAAAAACAAAACAAAACAAAACAAAAACAAACAACAACAACAAAAACCAGAAAGCACAATGACATCACATGGCCTCAGGTGAACTAGACCATAAAAAGCACTGGAAGACGGTTTCTATGCAAGTATACCTCAACAACTCAGTTTGGAGCTGAGCCTCAAAGCACCTTGGTTTAGTGTTTACTGTAGACATGAGGAGATAATGTGAATTTCCATACACTAAATGTAGGTACAATCTTATTATGTTACTATTTGGCTATTTCCCCTTAGCCTCAGCTCTGCTGTACAAGTGGCTTTAGTAAGAGTGTTTCCAAGGAGCTTTATGTCTCAGATTCATAGAAACTTCATCTTCTGAAGCCCCAGCTTACGATCCTTCCCCTGTATAGTTAAGAGTTTAAGCCAACTGCCAGTGAATACCACATTTTATCACTGTTTTGAGCGACCGTTGTTCAGCAGAGGACACAGGCACAATACATCTTTGTCTTCCCCTAGCTAATAACCCAGGGTGTAGTAGGCCAGCCATGCCTTTAACATTTACTGCTGCTACATTTGTCTGTGTTGTATAAAAACCATGCAACGGCCTGGCCCTGCTCATTGTTTTCAGAACCTTGACTCTCCTTACTATTCTCATCATCCAAATTTATTTAAGGATGAAACTATTAGAAACACAATTGGTGAATTAATGTCATAGGGACTGCTGCTGGCAGCTCATCAATTTTTGATATGCCACTCAGACAAATGAAACATAAGCCACCCAGAACAAGGGGACCTTTTGACACTTCAAAGGAAACCCCTATGGGTGGTTTCCTCTTGAAGCTACACTAAACTGGCTCGATCTCCTCAGCTGGAAGCTGCCAATGTCTCATTAACCCCTAAAAAGGCCCGGCATGAGCTTTTCTTTTCAGCTATAATTATGCCATGCACTCCTGTTATGCTGCACTGAATCGCAACACTGTCACCAGCACATTATAAACATCCACCCTAATTGAAAAGCAGATTAGACTCTTGTGTTAATTAGCCAAAAAGCCCGCCCACTTGCATGCATTATGATTGCCTCTTAAATACTGAGGATGTTGAAATCCCTCAGAAAGACAAGGCAGACTTAATTGCAATAACCTGCAAATTAAGTTTAATTTACTTTAAATTTACCGGTTTAGCAGGCTCATTTGATGGTGTTAATGTTCTAGCAAATTAATTATCTGAATTAGTCATGCCTGGTGGAGTTTTGCAGCAGAATACATTGTACAGTGGCCTGTTAATAACAGACAAACAGGACAGGATTAATGAGAAGATTATGCTCGAGTTCTTAAAAAAAAAAGGATCTTGCATGAATTCAAATATAATCACCAAAGTGCAAATACAGACACAGAATATAAACAAACTGAGATTTATTACACTCTGTGGCATGCCATCCAGGAGAAACAGTAAAACATGACTGGTGAAATATCAGACAGCAAGAGCCCTATTCCGTACACTCCTGTGGATCTCTCTTTGCCACAAACTGTTTCCCGTTAGTGAGCATATGTGAATGCCATGGTCAGCAACCGAATGCCTTAGACAGGCGGTGGGCTGCAGAAAAGGACTGGTATGTCACTTAGAAATAGCTTCCCCTGGCTAGTTCTATTGCCCTTTTAGTAATGAATAAAGCTTTCAGATGTTTTCTGGAACCCACTTATAGCCATCTCTTTGGTCAGGTCTGAGTACTATTAGCCCAAATAATCTGAAATAATGATTATTTTGCTTCCCCTCTTTCTTTATCCCAGTAAAATCTGTCCTGGTTGCATGTGGGAAATTTAGCCAGGGTGGAGAAGAGGGGGAAGAAGAAAAAATAGGAATTCAGAATATTAGAGGAAATTTAGTGTATCAATCAACATCTTTGTAGAAGCTTCTACATTTATTCCTCTCTGAGGATAACAAGTGCATCTTAATTGTGTTTGCATCCCCCAGGTTCTAGGACACAGTCTGGAAAGTGATAGAGACTTAAAAACATTCTTATTTTTTGAATGGATGAAACACAAAATTAGCTTAGTGTCAATTTCAGAAGCATTACTCAGCCTGGAGGATATTGTAGGGCATCCCTCCTAACAAATATGAAATCTCTCTGAAAATTCTGTTTCAGTGCTTCCATTGTTATAAATAGTTAGGCTTTCTCCATTTGGTTCTGAAGAGACGCACACAAGCTCTCTTTCCGCCATCCACAGCAGAAAGAAATAGCCTCTGGGTGTCAAACTAATAATCTTTGGCTGGCTCGAACTGAATATGGTCATGCAGTGATTGACCTCAACATGCCAGATTATTGATTGGGCTGGAGATGCCTAAGCCATCATTTTCTTGGAGCAGTCACCGCTTTTGTCTTGATCCCGTCCACAGCTGTCACACTGTGGTGAGCCATTGAAAGAGCCCAGATTTGCATCCTTCATGCATTTATGCCTCTCTGCTTAAAATAAAAATGCCACCACTTGAAAGGCTGAACCACTGATTCTGTTTTTTAAAAAATTATCTCACTAAAAGCCAAGGATTTGGGTTTAGTTGGGAGTGGAGAGAGACACGCAGAATATGTTAACTTGCTTTATGGGGCATATTTAATTTTGGGGGAAAAATAATGAGAATAAAAATTGTTTCAATATGTTTTCTGTATTGTGTCAATATATCACACAGCTCCTTTCTGGAGTCACATTTGCTGTTAGGGTGGTTGGATTTTTTTTGTTTTTGTTGTTGTTGTTCTCTGTTGAATTACAATTTGCAGCAGTAAATGAAACTGGCACAAAAGCAGGTGTTATTAAAACTGGGCAGAAAAAGGACAATAACAGCATAATTCCACTTTAAAGGCCGATATGTGTATGGTTGAAACGACTTTGGTTGGAACCCATAGGGAATAGAAAACACACCATAAAGAAAATGGATTTCAGTGACACATAAACAAAAGGCAAATGACTAATATATTTACATATAACATGTGGTGTATTCATTGCACACCATGGTGACAGAATTGTTTATTTCATTTATAATTTATACAGCAAAACCTTATTAAATGTGTAACTAGTTTGCCAGATGATAATATACGTAGGAGATTAGGCTTCTATTATTGAATATCATTAACAACAAAAGATTTTCATTTGTAAGTTAATTTTTTTCCCAGTCCTTTCTTTTCTGTACTGTATGCTTTGAATGGAATCCTGCCTCTCCTTAATCATGATGATGCTGTGGTAAGAGGAAGGTAGCAGTGAATTTCTGGAGAAGAATGCTCATTGGAAAATATCACCCCACCTCTACCATATTCCCTAGAATATCAGTCTTCAGAATATATAAGGCATAACTGATGGGTATGTATAAATCCACGGTAATGTCAGAGATTCTAGAAAAACTCTTCTCCGGCAAACAACATTCTGTCCAAGGCCAGAAAAACCAGAATCTGGAACCAGACAAAGATTGCTTTAAAGACTCAAGGGTCCCTTGAGAAAGTGTTGTCAAGAGAAAGATTCACTGTGTTGTCTCTCTTTGGGTGGACTATCAGACTAGAGGTTTAAGAAACTTCCAGTTACCAAGGTGGTAACATATGTAGTGCAGGGTACAAACCATTTTGCATTTAATCATCCTTCTCCAGATACTAACTGAACAGGACTTTGTTTCTTCCAACACGACAGTGTGCACAACTTCTCATGTGCTATCTGTTCCTCTCACATACACAAAATACTCTGTATTAGTTCTCATGATTCATTTTCAGACTAAGAAAAGAAAACCCCACCTTTAAGATTTTCCTTCATGCAGTGTTATTTAATGAGGGTTAAACAACTTTAGAATGATTGCAGTGAATCTCACTTCAAGCCAGGAGAGGGGTATTTATGAGGGGTGGTGGGATGAGTGGAGTTTGGGAGGGGGGATGAAAGTGAGGTGGCAGAGAAATGCTTTTAAACAATAAAATATATTTTACTTTCAAGCCTGGAGCTGTCAGGCTTCATTTCAAATAACGTATCCTGACAGTTCATAGCTACTCTTAAAAACTGGGTGAAGCTTTTGCAGTTGCAAACTAGTGTGATAAAACATGAAAATACTTTATTCAGGTAAAGTGGAAATAGCTGTTCAGTCTGGTTAAGTTACACAGAAACCTTTTTCTCTCTAAATTAATGTACTGTGCAAATATCTTGCCTGTGACACCATAGCTGTCCACTTAATAAAAGCCCTTCCAGTGAGAACTGTGTCTTAGAGCATCAAAGCATTAGTGAGTGTTCTGAATCTAAAGCCAGATAAACTTGAACATTCAAAACAGGCCTATGAGGAAGTGAATCTTAGTGTTGCCTATCATAAGTGAAAAATGCAAAGAACATGTGTTTATTCAGTCTCTATTGTTGGCGTGGGAGAAGGCAAATAGCTGCTGGGTTTTGTTTTTGATTTTTGAGAGACTGTTTTGCACGTTTTCCCACTTATTAGTTCAATAATTGCTCAAGATGGGAAAAAGTAGCTCAAGGGGGACCTTCCTTGGGTATGCAAGAATATCGAAGTAACCAAAAGAAAAATAAGGAAAAGAAAGAAGATAGAAAGAATGAGGCTATCTTCTTTGATTAAGACTCAGAGTAGTGTGATGCAACTGCTGCTAAGAGCTAAAGAGTGCCTGGGTTCAATTAACAGATGCATGGAGTCTAGAATCTAGGAGAAGATATTACTGCTCAGACCACATCTGGACTATTGTGCTCAATTCTCAGCCTGAGACTACTCCAAATTAACTACTATTTACAGAAGAGCAACAAGGGTGGTAATAAAATACAAAATTATTTTACATGGGGAACAATTGAGAGAATGGAAAATATTTCTCATTCAGAGAGATTAAATTCTAGCAGAAGATGGATAGTCACTTGGAGGGGAATCTGCAAAGGCTTTACAATAGTATTTTTATCTTCTTCACTGAATAATAATATTGCTAATATCATTAGCAATAGTAATAATGATACTTGATACTTGTCTAATGCCCCCGAGTTTACAACTCTCTTCTTATAAATATCATCTCATTTAATCTACCCAACAGCTTGAGAAGAAATTATTGTGATCTATGTTTCACATATGAACGAATGAATTCAAGGTGGCTCAGCTATGTGCTCAGGAAATACAGATAATAAGGGAAAGTCTTGGGACTCCTGGTTTATTGACCCCCAAATCACGATAGGTAGCTGAACCATATTATCTAAAGTATTCTTTTCAGTATTCAGTTTTTATGATTTTAATAAACACAGTAGTTGGGGAAAATTCTCTTCTTATTCATCTATGTATTCAGGCAAATGGTTAGTAATAAGTGTGATAACTGGACTGTACTGAGGCTACCAATATGAAGAAGGTGTGGGCAGGTCCATTGAGGATTTTGTCTAGTGAAGGAGAACCAAGGAAATAGATAATTACGATTCATGGGAGGCATGAAAAAGTGCTGTAGAACCTTAAAGGGACAGTTCATCTTGTGATTGGTGGAGGGGAGGTGGGAAAAGCTTTACAGAGAAAGTTACATTCCTGTGTCAGGAAGACTGGAAAGAAGAGAAGAAATCAAGGTGCTGGGGGCTAGGAGCCCAAATTCTCAAAACTTGCATTCTCTGTGTTTATTTGTGCCTTTGTAGGATGACCAACTCCTAGTCTTCCCAGGACTTTCTTGGTTTTAGCAAGTCCCACATCCCATGGAACTCCTCAGTCCCCTGCAAACCATGTTGGTTGACCATCCTACTTTAGCAGGTTGACAGTGGACACATGCAGCGGAGGCACAAAGTATGTGAAAGGTTCCAAACAGAAGTGGGCTTTGAGAGTGTAAGGGATAAGACACGACCTAAGTATATTTGCTATTGCTAAAATAATCACTTTGGTTTCAATTTTTTTTCTACTGCCAGGGTGAGCCCTGAATGCTTAGTTGGTTCCAACAAGAAAAAAAGAAAAACAAAAATCTGATTGATTCTAGATTGGTTAGTTCAATAGCACTAACCAAATTTGGCGTTTATCACTTCGTTCCTTTTTTTTCTTTTTCTTTTTTGGTTGAGATATTATTTATACAAAATAAAACATACCGATTTTAAGTATACAGTTTGATGAATTGTGGTAACTGTATAAGATGAGGTAATCATAATCAGGATATAACACAGTTCCATCACCATAAAAAGTTTTCCTTTTAAAAAAATTTCAACTTTTATTTTAGATTCAGGGGGACACACGTGCAGATTTGTTACATTGGTATATTGCCTGATGCTGAGGTTTGGACTATGATTGATCTCATCAGCCATTACTACTACTCAGTAGAGAATACTACTCAGTAGGTAGTTTTTCAGTCCTTGTCTCCTTCCCTCCCTACCAATTTTTGGAGTCCCCAGTGCCTGATTCCATATTTGTGTCCATGTTTAGCTTCCATTTATAAGTAAGAACATATGGCATTTGATTTTCTGCTTTTGTATTAGCTCGCTTAGGATAATGTTCTGCAGCTGCATTTATATTGCTGCAAAGAACACGATTTTATTCTTTTCTATGGCTGCATAGTATTCCATGGTGTATATGTACCACAATTTCTTTATCTAATATACCACAGATAAACACCTAGGTTAATTGCATGTCTTCTCTATAGAATCACTTAGTTCTTAAGACCGTAGTAAGGTCTATCTGTAGAGGTAATATTTGCAAAAGAACCAGCAGAGCAAAGAACCCAGGAAAGAAATTTCCAGGCAAAAAGACATCCCCAGTTCCTAGAACAGTGTCTTGCATATAGTAAGCGCTGATCAAATAATTTTTGAAGGTATGAAAGAATGAAGAACTTTTCATGATTTGCGTAGACTCTGGTCAGTGGAAAGAATGTAGTGGCAGGCATCACTCCTAAGACAAAGGACAAAAGAATGCCTAAAGGCCATTTCCCAAATATTTTCTAAAGTTAGAGCTCAAAGATAAATTATCTTTTTGGCAAATAAATAAGATAGTACATAGGAGGCTACAATAAAACAGACTTATAATTTGGAAACAAATATATAAAATGGCCATTATTAAAGATTTGAAGTAACAGAAAAAAGTCCACAAAAAAGTGTTGAATAGGTATCTACAGAAGTTTTCTGCCCTAGAAAATGTATATTAACATGAGAGATTTGGGAAATACCCAAGCCCTGTCAAAGTGCCTTAGTTTCGGCTGCAGTAACAAAATACCATAAAATGGCTATAAAAAACAGGCGGTTTATAAAGAATAAGAATTTATTTCTCACTGCTCCGAAGGCTGGAAGTCCAAAATCAGAGTCCAAGCATGGTTAGGTCATGGCTAAGTGAGGGGCCTCTTCCAGTCTGCCAACTTCTTATTGTATCCTTATATGGCAGAGAAAGACAGCGAGCTCTGGTCTTGTCATCCCCTTAAAGGGCATTAATCCCATTCATAAGGGCTCCACCCTCATGAATTAACTGCTCCCCAAAGGCCCCATCTCCAAATACCGTCGCACTGGGGATCTGGGCTTCAACATATGAATTGTGAGGACAAACAAACATTCAGTCTACAAAACAAGGTGATTAGAAAGTACATTTAAGTCTGAAAGGTAGACTTGCTAAAGAAATAGAAGATTAACTCCTCTCTATCCTCAACAGAGAGGATCCTAGAGCCATGGTCCACCTAATTGGTGATTCTAGTGGAGATGATGTAACAGTCCTTCAGCATTTGCCAACTACCACCTTGGCTCTGATTTCACATACCTGTTCAATTTTCCATGAACATTTTCCAGGGGTAATTGACTAGAATTCACACTAGACTAACTTTGTGAGGTCAAGAACTGTGTCTGTCCTACTTACCTTTGTATATGGGCTTCTAGCATAGAGTGTATACAAAATGGAGCTCAATATTGGTTTAATAAAATGGATGTAGCTTTATTTTTACTTTACAGCTGTTTTCTTACATGTTGGATTAGCATTGATCAGCTTTGAGTAATTGGAGATCTTGACCTTGGAGCGTCCTGTCAACCAGAGGACCAGAGTATTATGGGCCGCATTGTGTTCGCCCTCCCATTTCATCCATACATTGAAGTTCTAACCCACAGTACCTCAGAATGTGACTGCATTTGGAGATAAGACCCTTATAGAGGTAATTGAATTAAAATGAGGTCATCAAGTGGCTCTTATTTCAATATGACTGATGTCTTTATATGAAGAGGAGACTAGGACACAGACATGTATAGAGGGGAGGCCATGTGAAGAGACAAGGAGAAGATAGCCATCTACAAGCTAAGGAGAGAATCCCCAGAAGAAACCAGCCCAGTTGACACCTTGATCTCGGATTACCAACCTCCAGAATAAAAAAATAAATTATGTTGTTTAAGCCACTCAGTTTGTGGTGCTTTGTTGTGGCAGTACTAGCAAACGAATACACAGCTGTGCATCTAGGAGGAGGTGCCACCTTCCTGGCATTTCTTTGACATTTCTGTTAAGTCATAGAACAAATGATGGCTATGACAACTGTCTGAGAAAAGCCAACAAAAGGTGCTGCCAAATCTATTTTCTAGATAATCATGTTGAGGCTCAAAGTGGTTAGAAGTAAAATTAAATGTGCAGCTTGCTTGGCTCTATTGTCTTTTAAGTCTGTTTTTCAGAACATTATCCCTGGAAGATCAGTAGAAAAAGGAACTCTATGATACGATATATTTGAAAACACTATATACTCTCTCTTCCTCTTAGTGATCCATGCAGTCTATTAGCATATTAAGGACTTTGATACTGTATTTCAGAGGGCTGTTTAATTTTATTAAGTCTGGTATTTACCAAGTATTTTTGATCAGAGAATTTATTGCCTATAGTATCTCTTAATATTTCATACAATGAGTATTCTATTGAAAATATTTCAGTAAATGCTTAACTATTTGCATTGGTGTTCCAACCTACTTTGCCAAATGGACATCAAATTCTAGTTTGGTAATAAAATACTGACATTATTATTAGCCAATGGGAACATTGGCCTAAGTGGTTCTCAAATAAATTGATGACATATGTTGTCCCCCCTGGCCAAACTGCCCTGTCCATCCTTATCCCCGTGGTTATATTTCAAAATCATTCTCAAGTTTCATTTTCTTTGTGTAACCATTCTTTACCCTTTCTCCTCTTACCCCCTACCATAAGACATAGTCCATTACATTCCTTTCTGGATTGTATTCTGGTACATGTCATTTGTATAGATTTAATTACTTTTTGTATTGTATAGATTTAATTACATTTCTATGTTTCCTGTTAGATTGAGAAACTCTCAAGGGCAAGCTGCGTGTCACACTCATCTATTGCTGGCACAGAGCAGAGTGTCTGACACATGGTGAGGGCTCAGTGAAGGGTAACACAGTGAATTATTTCCTGGTCTGTAACCAGTCTTCTAGTGCTGTATCAGCTGGACACACTATCTTATCTACCTTTTTAATCATATTAAAGTCATAGAATAAAAAAATTTTTCAATAGAATATTCTGGAAAAAAGTACCAATACCTTTAAAATATTAAACTCAGCAAGCTGTACTGAGCATGCACTGAAGCTAGTGATTATCATTTTTTGAATAATAATGATAGCTCCCATTGGTTATACACTTCCTATGAGCCAGGCCGGTGCTAAATGCTTCGAGTACACTATTGTAGTATAATAGTGACTACTATTGGCTCTGTATTGCCATCATTTCCAAACAAAAGCACAAACACTATTGAAAACACAAACTAAGCTGTGAGTTCTTATCTGGGGAGTTGTGAGGAAGTAGTAGTGAGAAAGAACACAATTTCCTGTGGTCCAGCCCCTTCTCTTTATGCAGGAACTCCCCGTCCCCCAAATATATCCCAACTTAGCCTGTTACATTTCACCACTACTGTCACCACTGAAGGCCAAGCTGCCACCACGTCTTGCCTGGACCACCACTAACTTTCCTACTTGCACCCACTCTTGTCTCCCAGCAGATTATTTTCCACCAGCAGCCACAATAACTTTTTCAACTGTAAATTATATTACTACATGTATTGTTTAAAAACTAGTTGTTCACTGTCACATTTGGATTAAAATTCATACAACTTATCAAGGTCTACAAAGCCTTTTTGTTGTGTTTTCTACCTACCTCTCAGATGCAATTTCTACATTATTCATTTTTTTTTTTATTTGTGCCTTAAGCAAGCTTATTCTTGTCTCAAGGCCTTGGTATTTGCATGTAGTTCTTTTTGCCTGGAAATTTATTTCCGAGGTTCTTTGCTCTGATGGTTCTTTTTCAAATATTACCTCTACAGATAGACCTTACTAATATTAGCCCCCTTTAGTTACTTTCTATTGCTTCCCCTGTGTGTGTGTGTGTGTGTGTATGTGTGTGTATTTACTCACATAAGTACCTAATATCATCATGTTGCTTATTTGTTTCTTATTTCTTTTGTGTCTTCCTCAACTAGAAGGCAGGTTCCATGAAAGCAGGGACATTACTAATTTATTAATGACATCCCCAGTTCCCAGAACAGTGTCTTGCATATAGTAAGTGCTGATTAAATAATTTTTAAAGGCATGAAAGAATGAAGAACTTTTTGTGATTTGCAGTAGACTCTGGTCAGCGGAAAGAATGTAGTGGCAGGCATCACTCCTAGGACAAAGGACAAAAGAATGCCTACAGTCCATTCCCACATTTTTTCTAAAGTTAGGGGTCATTGGGTCACTGAATATCAAAACAATTATCTACACACTGTTTTATAAGTGAAAATTAATTTTTTAAGGGACTTTCCATAGTGACATCACTAGATCCCAGCCCCACCACTAGAGGTGAAATAGCCTCTAACTTAGTCCTTTGGGTGCTTCAGAAGGGAAATCCTCTTGGGTATGATTTATGATAGTCAAAATTTGGAATCAATTCTATTCTAGAATTAACAACAACAGAATGAAGCTCTGGTAGAATGAAGTGGAATGCCTGCTGAACCCAGAAGCGAAATAAGTTAGAGGGAACAGGATTGGAGTCTATGAAAACATCTCAGCAGTGAAAGAGGTAAAATGTCAGTTCTTGTGCTTTATTTGTGACCTGGCCTCTCTGGGAAACTACAGCCCTCGAGCCCGCTGGGGAATGCATATCTGGTGTCAGCCTTACATGACAAAATCCTCTCTCCTCTGGATTCAATGGGAAAATCATGTCAAGGTTTTTTTTTTTTTTTTTAAGTTACTGTACAAGAAAGAATTACGCTGTCATTGATTAGCCATAAACCTTCATGGCAGAGAAAATCATTGTGGGATCCAGCACATTGCAAGAGAAGATGTGAGGGGCCTATGTAAGGTTCTGGGTATAAAAGCACCTGAAACAATTTTGGCACTCAATAAATATTCACTTTCTCTTCTCTCCTTCCTTCCTTCATCATTTTCCTTTCAACCCAGGTATAGTGCATGGAGAAAAGCAAGTTGAACACTCTACAAATTCTATGTATTATCATTTAAAGATAAATTAAAAACAATTCCTCCTAAAATTGGTATGAGTCAAATGGAGATTTCCTTTGCAATAGTTTTCAAATAAAGAGAATATATTTGATCAAGCTCAAAGTTAATGCCTTTTTATTCTTAAACATATAAAAATAACTCAATTTGTAATAACAACCATGATTACAATTCATAACCTAACACGATCTAACCTCTTCCAAATAACTTTAAGAGCTGAACAATCGTTGGCATATAGTAGGTTTGAACTCCAGCATTTGAACAGTAGTTGGCACATAGTAGGTTCTAATCAAATGTTTTTGAAGGTATAAAAGCATGAAGAGCTGTTTTACTACCCTTGGCAGAATCCGGCTGTGGGACAGAAATTTGGGGTGATCACTCCGGAAGGAAGTCTCTGAAATTTATTTCCTGCACCATTAAAGGATTAGTGCTATTGTTATTTCTTGAAGTGCACTGAATTTGCTAAGCATATTCTACTTTTGGAGATACTTTAAAATATGTTATACATAATCTTCACAGTCCCCTTGTGAGGCAGGAGGAGTTTTGCTCTTCCTTACTTATTGCTAGAGAAACTACAACACAGTGTGTTTAAATAACTTGCCTTGTCCCTCCACTGATTTGTGGCCCCTCCAAGATTAAAGCTGTGATTTCCTAGCTGTAATCAAGTAGGCTACCTGAGGGTAACATATATGTTTCAAAGAGAGGATAAACAGGCTGCAAAAGCAAGGATTTTTGAAGAAAAATGAAAGAAGTTGGTGCTAAGATTTTTAAATAGAGAAGACAAAGAATAACAATAAATTCTGGAATCATTGTCTTAGGAGAAGTGAACACAGAGGAATACTGAGTGATGATGTTACAGGAGAGTATATGATTATTATAAATTTATGATACTTTTTCACTTTATCCTACATTACAGTTTCTGGTGTGCCCATTTATTTCTACCCTATAGAAAAAGAATCCTGGGAGATAGAACCAGTATTTTATACGATTTTTCATCATCCGTAATACTTCAAGCATTTAAGAATCTAAGTAAATTTTAATTAGTTAGACTCCTCCATTTCTACATTTGCACTCTGTATCATAAAGAAAAATGAAGATATTTTCATATTTGCTAGGCACAGAATTAAAATGGAACAGCTAGAATCTAAGTCTACTAATATTTATACTTTAACTTTTTCAAACCACTTTATTGAGGTGTGATTGACATACACATAGCTGTACTATTTAACTTGAGTTTAGAGAGAGGTATACATTGGTGAAACTGTCACCACTATCTGTGCCATAAACCTCTTTATCCCCTTCAAAGATTTCCTCTCACTCTATTTATTATCATCATTTTTTTTTTCTGATCAGAACACTTTAGAAAAAGAGCAACCATCTTATAGTGGTTGCCAGTGGCCAGGGGCAGGTATTAGTCAAAGGGTATGAAGTTTCAGTTATACAAGATAAATAGATCCTAGAGATCTACTGTATGGTCTAGTGTCTACAGTTAGCAATACCGTATTGTATACTTCAACATTTGCTAAGAGGGTAGATCTTATTTTAAGGCTACAACTCTTTAAATCAGCAATTCTGGCCGGGGCTATAGAGAAGAAGACAGTGTATCCCAGGAGTGCTTAGAAGGCCAATTTGGGGCCCAACATGGGGTTGATGAACTCATCACGCTGATATCCACTGAAACCCCCTTACTCTCTCTTTCTCATGGCCCATACCTGGCAGACTCACTGGTAGTTACAGTCCTTGCTCAGTTTCTCTAGCTCACTGGCCATGCCTTAGACATCTTGAAGTCTAGTCTTTCCATGAAATTGATGGTGTTCTAACCCAAAAATTGCTTCTTGTCTCCGCAGGTGCTTACCAATGGGCGTAAGGGTCACATAGTATGGCGATGTGATGTGGGAAAGGACACTCCATCTGCCTGTGTGCCTGAGAAGATGAAGACCTAGGCTGAAATATTCTGGCATTCAATAAGGATTAATTTGTCTATACTAGCTACTGGGTATTTGAATTTTATAAAAGTATATTTTATAGTTGTATCTTTCACTTTGCATTTTTACTGATTTCTTTCTCAAAACACATGTCTGATAATGCCGTTCCCCACTTCAAAGAATGGGTCACAGTTACAGAAAGCATAGAACAAGGCCTAGGTTTCTTTCATGGCATTTATGGTTCTTTGGAATCTATTATATCTCTCACTCCTTCCACAAACCCTGATTTTAGCAATGCTGGAAACACTCGGTGCAGAGACCAGGGTGGATTCACTTTATTTCTCCTGTGCTCAGTACAAGCTATGGCACAGAGTAGGTGGCCAGCGTGTGCTTGCTGAATGAATGGATGGATGCAACCATGGGACTGTCTGTCAAGTGTGCCTTTCCCCAGCTCTCCTTTACCTTGCTCGTGCTGCACTCTCCACCTGGAAAGCCTTTCCCTGCCACTTTCTATCTTATTTTTATCTATTATTGCCCTATGTGTCCCTGTCCAGGTCAAATGACAGCTCCCAGGGCAACTTTCCTAGATGCTGGAATTCATCCTTCTGACCTGTGTTCTGAATCCGCCTTATGAATATGGCCTTCATGGTACTTTTTATTCTACCCTAGATGACAGTGTCTGTGGGCACATTTATTTCTACCCTGAACAAGAATAGAACAAGAATCCTGGGAAAGAGAAGCAGTATTTTACAGAATTTTCATCATCTGTAATACTTTGAGGATTCAAGGGTCTACATAAATCTTAATTAGCTAGAATCCTCCCTTTCTGCATTCCCTCCTCTGTATCCCCTAAAATTCTCCCTTCAGTTCATCATTTTTCTTAGTCCATACCTTCCTACCCTGTTCTAAATGGTATCCCCTTAAGTCCCGCGTTTCTCTCCTGACTCCTCATCACATCTTTCACCCCACTCATGGAAGCCTGGGCTGAGGTCCTCCTTTTTCTTATAGGGTCACAGCTCCTGGCCCTGCACTTTTTTCTTCTGGTGAGTACTATAAAGGCAGTAACAGTGACTGTTTTGAAGACATAAAGAGGAGTGTGAGGTAGTTACAAAGATGGTGGCCCCTTGGCCTGGGGAATTAGAATAAATGAAAAATAAAAATATAGAGGTAGAATATATCTCTCTAAGGAAGGCTGCTCTCTATTTGGCTTTAGCTTACATTGTTGAGGAAGACGTTTTCTTTGAGGAGGTCCTCACTTGCCTTCTCTCTTGCCAGCTCTTCCCCAGAACTCTCCAAGCATCTCCAGGTCATGAAATAAGAAACAGTAGTAGATGAGTCAGTCCATGCCCAAGAAGAGGCTCTAGTGGGGAATGATGTGAGGAAAGGTTACGGAGACTTGATTGGGGCCAAGGCATAGTCCAGGTAGCAAGGGGATGGTAACGCAAGCAGGACACCAGGGCAAGGGAGGGAGGCCTAAGATGCTTTCTTCTCATCTATGGTGAGGGCAGGGGAGAAGAAATGTTAAAGACGGCCCAAATTCATTTATATTCATATCTTCCCATCTGGCCAGTTCAATTTCCCTTTCTCCACACCATACTAATACTTCCACTTTTTCTTAAATTCTTTTATGCATGCTCTTATTCCTTTCTATCCCTAACAGTATAGTTCTCTTTCTCATCATTGTTTGGTCATCCTGTAAGTTTTTTTATAACCTGGATTTCTCAATTTGTTTGCTTTTTTGTTCAAGTCCATCTGAGTCATGTCTCCAGCTGAGGTGGATTTATACCCTCATCCTCCACTGATTCTGTTAGCATCTTGAGGTGGGGGAGGCCAGTGGCTGGAGGGGAACCTGGGGACTTATTCTACTTTCTAGCACTACCTTAAGGAAGACTGCCACCAGGAGTGGGACTTCTCAGTGTTTGGTCCCCATACCCAGACAAAGCAAGTCACAAAGCAGGTCGGGGATATGAAGCTACCTGTCAGAAACTAGCTACAGGTGTGAGGAGGCAGCCATGAGACAGGAAAAAAGAAATAAGCCTCAGAGAAGTTTTGAGAGAATGGACATGCCTAGGGCCTTAAAGCTGAGCCACAAGGTGGAGAGGAAGCCTTCTTATGAGCTTAAAACAGCCAGGAGCCAAAAATCTTTAATCCTTTTTGATGCCACATGGAAGGACCATGATATTGGGGTCTAATTCCTTCCTTTCAATAATCTTCCACAAGCTGAGCTAACAAAAGAATACTTCTTCAGTAGGCAAATATATGGTAAGTCCAGCTAACTACTTAAAAAAATCTAAATATCAAAGACAAAACTTTAAAGTTTCATTCTTTTCACTCATTACTCAGCTGTCCAGTTTCTTTCTCTTTTTAATTTGTGCAAATGTATAGAGCACATGATAAATTTTGCTATGTGTATATAATACATAGTGATCAAGCCAGAGTAATCAAGGGGTCCGTTGCTTAAGTACATTTTTTTAACTATAGTCATCCTACTCTGCTATCAAACACTGAATTTACGCATTTTATCTTACTGTATGTCTGCATTTTTTAACCCACTTCTCTCATTTTCCCAGTCTTTGTTATCCATTTTTCTACTCTCTGCCTCCACATGTTCAAATTTTTTATCAGCTAGTCAATTTCTGTATGTTCATGTAACTAGTGTGTGCATGGCAAACCATACTGTACCAAGGACTGGAATGGGGCTGTATGGAATGAGTCAATATACACAAATGTGTTTGCAGATAACAAAAGTGTGTGACAGCCTGAACCCTAAATTATTCTGTACCTCCAAATAAAAGTTTATTTTGCAAGAATGGGAGAACTGTATTATTCTGTCACTTCTTAAAACATTTATAAAGCAAGGGCCATCTTGAGAGGGGAAAAGCATTCTCCCCACATTCTATGCTGTCATAAAGGCTTCACGGTCAAACTGAGCTTTCAAGAGGAGGCCTTTCTCTGGTCAATGGCCAAAGGCTTGAGCAACCAAATTTTATTATCTGGATCACAAGATATATAATCCTGGCTTCAGTAGACCCTCATTACTTCCTTCCACTTCTCCAGGCAAATTCACCTTGAATTTGTACAAGGAGAATTAGCAAGGATTAATAGGCAAGGATGGACAGCTACATGTGCCCTAGCACACTCTGCTTTGAATAAGCTAACTACACCGACTAGAGAGCTGCAGGAGTCAGAAGTTGTTGTTCTCCTGTATCAGAAGGATTTCCCACTACTCAGCTTTTTATCTACATTTTGCGCATTCCTCGAAGGTCAGCTCCCTCTCTCTTGCTACTAGGTGCCTTTCTTGCTGATGATTCTTATGGCAGCCCCTTCTTTTTCTGAGCCTGTACTACCTGCACTGTTCTCATTAATAATCCTTGGTACCCTGTCTATACCTGATTACTTGGACACATTATGGTGCTTTCTAGATTTTTTTTTTTTTTTTTCTGAGACAGAGTCTTGCTCTGTCACCCAGGCTAGAGTGCGGTGGTGTGATCACAGCTCACTGCAGCCTCCACCTTGTGGGCTCAAACAGTCCTCCCACTTCAGTCTCCCCAGTAGCTAGGACTACAAGTGCATGACGCCAGGCCCAGCTAATTTTTGTAGTTTTGGTAGACATGGGGCTTCATCATGTTGCCCAGACCTGTCTCAAACTCCTGGGCTCAAGTGATTCTCCTGCCTCGGCCTCCCAAAGTGCTGGGACGACCTAGTATTTCATAAAGGGAAACTTTTTGTCCTTAACTAGACTGACAGTTCCTTCAAAGAAACATCTATACTTCATTATTTTACATTTTTTACTTTCAGGAACTTATTGTTGGAAATTAGTTAACACATGACCAGTTGAATTAAATTCTATACCATTTTAAAAAATAGAGCCTTTTGATTAAAGATACTTTAAAGATCCCAGTAAAATATTCAGATTATTTCAAAATTTATTTTTAGTTTTAAATATAAGAAATGGAATAAATTGTAGTCTTAACTTTGAATTATTTGACTCACATTCTCCTTTTCTTCGTGACATAGGGATGAATAATGTAATAGTATAGTTTGTACCTGCAGTGACAATAACAATACTAAACAATGTTCATCTAACACAGGTACTAGTATTCTAAACCCTTTAAATGTATTTTCTTTCCATTAGCCCTTTGGGACTGGTACTGTTAACATGCCCATTACTAGCTGAAGAACTGGGATTTAGGGAGGTGACTTCCAAAAGTCACTCACTCACTTATTAAGAGGAAGAAGGGAATTTTGAGCCCTGGTTTATTAGGCCAGATCCCAAATCCTAATCATTGATCTTTACAGTCTCTCTCTGTCCCTAGATTAATTATTGCAAATGTCCCTCTTGCAAAAACAAGTTGCGCTCCTTCATGTATTACCAATGAACACGAAGTCCAGAACAGCGGCATTCACCTTTCTATCCCCCCAGTACCCCTCCAGTACACCACGATGGCAAGCTTTCATTCAGCTCTGCTGCCGTGCCCAAACTTTGCCCTTCCAGGTTTTACCAGTTTTGGAGAAGGCAAATATATAGTTCACAGAGCTATGTACTTCACTGGGATATGCTGAAATGGAGATCTGTCCTGTTAAGTACATGATATTTTATTTTGATACATGTAGCTATAAGCTATACACTATTTGAAGAAAGAGTAGAAACAGGCAAACAGCTGATTTCCCTTTAGTCTTGACTCTTGAGTCAAGAGTTCCCTAAGTCAAGAATTCCCTGAGGGTAATTGTTATCTCAGGGGATCTGTAATACGACAGAGTTTTTCATCTCTAGGTCATTATCACTAAGTCCAATCCAGGATAATAAGGGCCATAAGGTGTTTTTTGGTGGCTATTTGGTGCTTTACAAGAAATAAATTTATGTTCTGGTAGACATCAGGAATATAGCCATAAAACCTTCTAACATCTATGGCTTCCTGAAGGATTTTTTAAAGAAGTATATTAATAAGAGTTGATAATTATATCAGAAATGATTTCCTGAAATCTATACTGGAAATGTAAAAGAAAGCTTAAATTCCCTCCACAGGCATGGGAAATAGCCTCTCCTATTGTAGTATCAAAAGGCTGTGCTGAAACTATTTGCATAACACTGTGTTAAGGACATGAGCCACATATACATCCTATAAACCCACATGGACAGCTTGGGACAACCACGTGGACAGCACTCTATCCCTATGGACCTTCTAGAACTGGACAAGGAAGAGTAACTGATCAGATGATGTGAGGACCATCTGCAGTTAACAAGAGCATAACTTAGCTACTGAAGAGACCATATAGGATAAGAATTAAGAGCAGGGACTTGTGCCAGGTTGCTGAGCTCCACCACCTACCAGCTGTGTAACCTTGGGGAAGGCATTCAGTCTCTCTGCTACTCAACTCCTTAGTTCTAAAATGTGGGCCATAATAGGATCAACCTTGCAGGGTTGTTGTAAGCATTAAATGACCTGATATATATGAAATACTTAGAATAGTGCCTGGTACATTTAAGGATTGACTATTATTATTATTATTATTAATAGATTGACTATCATTATTATTATAGGGAATGATACTGATGTTCATAATAAATGTAAAGGAGCTCTTGAAATTGCAGTTTTTCAATCCTCCTAAGTGAACTAGAAAATAATCTATATATATTTGACATTGTCTGGGTTCCAGGCACCCAGCAAGTTGCCAAGGATACAAACATGAAAAAGTCATAGTCCTTATCCTTGAGGGATTTATCATTGTGAATAAGGCAGATATGTATAACAATGATCCTCAATTATTATGTTAAGTGCATGAATAGAGATGTCAAGTTGTTATGAGCTGATAAAGAAAGGATTGAGTAATTCTCCCTGGGAGGGCTGCTCCAAGAAGGTATTATTCAACTGCATCTTAAAGAATGAGCAGAAGTAAGTTTACCAACATTCAGGACCTGGTGATGGATTTCTTTTTTGGAAGATGCTGTATCTATCTGTATTGTGCCTAGAATACTGTGTCGACGTTATCACTGAATAATAGCAATATTTGCTAATCAACTATGACATGATGGTCTCTTTATTAGATTTTCTACAAAAGGGTACAGAGAAAAGAAAATGAGGAGGAAGAGAAATGGTAAGGAGAGAAAATCAGAAAGAAGAGAAAGAGGAAAGAGTATATCCCAAAGGTAAAGTTAAAGATAGGAAGGTAAAAAGCTTTCCTGTGCAATATCCCGTTCAAAGGCAATAATGTCCCAGTGGCTTATTTTAGTAAATTAATCAGACTCATCGAAGCCAAGGAAGGGGACCTGTCTTTCACTGTTATGAATGAAAAAGCTTCATTTAGAGGCAGTTCCTCCAAGGAAACAATGCTGTTTTAACTGATTTTTGTGTGACATCCGGATTTGTCCCTTAATAGGTAATATACAGACATTTCAACTGCAGTTTGCCCAGTTCTGCTTCACTGGTCATGGGGGAAATTCATCTAAAACTGCAAAAAAGACTAGGAATGTTTGCATCATATTAATAAATGGGAAACCGAGGAAACTGCCAACTGGCAGCAGAGTGTGTTTTGGTGGTTTGATAAGGCTACTAAAGAGTTTATGATGTGACAGATGTTTCACTACACTATTGTGAAATGAATAGATTATGAGAAGTAATTAGATGTACATTGGAATCAATGCTGTTATCATCGAGGCCTTCGGGCGATGCAGTAGATGAGAGTCTTGGCAGCAGGTGGTCCAATGGCTCCGAGACAGGAAGACACACCGCGGGAGACTGAGTGACAGGTTTCACAGATCCAGGGGGTGAGAGATCTGAGCTGGGGCTTGCATTTGTAATCTTTACTCATGTATAAATAATAACAACTCCACCATTGACTTCATATGCTATGTCATAGCCTCTGTTACCCTCACACACGTAGAATAGTGCTGGTTTCAGACACGCAAAGTTATTTTGGTCTCCCTGTTTTCAAATATGCATATGTATGTTCAATTGTAACTGACAGCTATATCATTTTTTGAGGGAAGATTTTTAGAGCTAATCATCTGATGATTGCATTTATTTTTAATGCTTGGCATTGAGCCGCCATTGTACAAAACTTCCTATAGGTTGCAGATCAGAAGCTGAAAAGTACTTTAACTGCCTTTCATCAGGAAAATGATTTCTTCTCCCTGGCTCAATGACTAACATTTAAAGACACACGTTTGCCTCTCTGCTCTGTGAAATCCCTTTGCAGGAGACTTGGCAGGGTCACCCTCCATCCTTGAAGCAACCATATGGAGCCTGCTGCTTTCAAGAGAAGGTTTTGGTTTGTGCCAGTTTCCAGGGTCAGCTATTAGCACACTGGGGAATGTTGAAGTTTCCAAGCACAGAATGAAGAGGGAGGAAAGAAATGGGTGATTAGGGGAATTAAGTAACTGATTCCCTGTGTACATCTGCCACCCCTGCAGGAAGAAATATCTGGTAGAACCATTTATTAGCCCCTATCTGCTTAAAACAGCAATGGTATTTATGTAAAAGAAGGCGAGGAGCTTTATTGAACAATCTCAAACTAATATGTAGCTCTCATAATTAAAGAGATCTTATTTGAAAATATGTAGCATATGGCTGTATACTCATTCACATGTATACAAGTTTATAATACTCATGTTTCTACCTCATTAATTCTATTAGCTCTTCTATTAGAATAAGTTCCTTTATTAGTTCTTGTAATTCATTAGTTCTTCTACTCTTTCAACAAGCATTCATTGAACCTTTGCTATAACCCTATTACTCGCTGCTACGGATATGAACTTAAGTGAAAATGTCATGAAGAACGCAATTGTGTGTGTGTACATGCATACATGCTTTCATGTTACTCCCTGTGTGTGTTCCACACAAGAAACTAGATATTTTGTTGGGGTGGTCTTTTTTGGGTGCTTTCTTTGCGGCTAGTATACATTATGTATCAGACTTCACTGAACAGAGAATAAAAATCGATGTCATCTAATTAAATAATATAGAATTATGATATGAAAAACTCTTTAAAAACCAAGGACAGTTAGCTGGCGTTCTTAACTAATCCATGGATGTTTTGGCTTAAGCAGTGGCTGCAAAACATATTCTAAGATGATAAGTTTTTTTTCTTATTAGTAATCTGCTTAATGAAAACCCAGAAAAAATAATGCACTCCACATGTTACAGATTAAAATAAGAATGATAAAGATCTAAATGTATGAAACACAAAGTTTTTGCTTTTCAAAGCAAAGCTGCTTTATTGGCTGTGTCCGGGAATCTCTAGTGTAAATCACAAGCTCCTATGATTCTAATAGAGCTATGGTCGATCAATCAAGACTTCCTACCAGGGCAATGATGCTTAATCCTTCATATATAACAGGACCTCATCAAACGGGCACAAGAAACAATCTGAAGAGGGAGGGTCTGTGCAATGGGTCTATCCCCAAATGAGCATGAAGTTACAGTAATAAAAGCAGCCACTTATGGAATACTCTACTAAGTGCTTTCCAGATGTTATCTCATTTAATCTTACCAATAGACTTAGACAGTACATTCTATGATTATCTTTATTTTATAGATGAAAACATTAGAGTTTGGGTTAAGAAAATCCTCCAGAGTTGTTCAAGGAATGTCAAAATTTAAAACTAGTCCTCTGATTTCAGAGCTTATTTGCTTTGTCACCATATTTCAGGTCAAATATTGTTATTTGAGTTCTTTGCTTTTTCTATGGGACTTAAGGTCTGATAGATTTCAAATAAAGAGGAAGGTTATTCACTCTTGGTGGGAGTGTAAATTAGGTCCACCATTGTGGAAGACAGTGTGGTGATTCCTCAAGGATCTAGAAACAGAAATACCATTTGACACGGCAATTCCATTACTGGCTATATACCCAAAGGATTATAAATCACTCTACTATAAAGGCACATGCACATGTATGTTTATTGCAGCACTATTCACAATAACGAAGACTTGGAACCAACCCAAATGCCCATGAATGATAGACTGGATAAAGAAAATCTTGCACATATACACCATGGAGTACTATGTAGCCATAAAAAAAGATGCGTTCATGTCCTTTGCAGGGACATGGATGAAGCTGGAAGCCATCATTCTCAGCAAACTAACACAGGAACAGAAAAGCAAACACCACGTCTTCTCACTCATAAGTGGGAGTTAAACAATGGGAACACATGGACACAGAGAATATCACACACAGGGGCATGTCAGGGGTTGTGGGGCTTGGGAAGTATAGCATTAGGAGAAATACCTAATGTAGATGGTGGATTGATAGGTGCAGCAAACCACCATGGCACGTGTATACCTATGCAACAAATCTGCACATTCTGCACATGTATCTTAGAACTTAAAGTATACTTTAAAAAGAAAGAAAACATTCATGGTAATTGTATTCTAGCATCTTCCCAAGAATTATTGTGATACATGAATTGGGTTAAATTTGTTTGAAAATTATTTGATATTGTCATATTAAGTATATTGCCTCAAAACAGAATAATTTAGGATTATTAGGCTTGCTCAATATGACCCAATGCTTTTCTTCATACAAGGAGAATCAGTGACTGCTTGCCAAAAAGTAGTAGACTCTGGCCTATTTATTATTAGTAGTAGTAGTTGTAGTAGTAGTGGTAGTTTGTTACTTTATTGTATTTTAGATTCAGGAAGTACATGTGCTGGTTTGTTACACAGACCTATTGTATAATGGTAATGGTTCTAGTAAAACCGTCACCCAAATAGGGTATAGAAACACAAATTATCTATTGGGTACAATATTGGTTACAAACACAAAACTTTGAACACAATTCAAAATATCATAAAAAAAAGAAAATTCATGCAACTCTACTTTCTGATTGAGTTAAGAAAATAGTGGCACAAAACAAAGCTTAACAGTATGTACACTTATATTCATTGGGATTCCTGCTATATTGACTTTGCTCCCAGTATTAACTATGGGGCTTTGAATGAACATGCCCATGGGTTCTAGTGATTGGTGTATTATTCCGTCTGTACCATAGCAATTAATTACACAATACCCTCAGGTAGTTAAATTAAATAGTATCTTTGGGTGATTGAATTAAACAAGATCCTCAGGTGGTTCATGTGTACGTTAAAGTCAGAAAAGCACTAGTCCAACTTAGAAATGCTTAAACATCTCCACCCATACGAATGCCATTCTGCCTTTGGACAGATCTGGCTGTTAAAAAGTTTGAAGTAAACTTTGTCTCCAAATAGCTATCAAACTTAGATTAAAACTCTACGATGAAGGTTTTATTAGTCAAATTGATACCAAAGTTTATACGGAATAACAAACATGAAAGAATGCTCAGAAAACACAAAAAAATCCAGTCACACATTAAAACACAGGACAAGTCTCCATAATTAAAACATTATTGTATTGGCACATAAGAAGACAAACATATGAGTGGAACAGAAAATAACCCAGAAATAAAGTCAAGTATATACATAAAATTAGTATATATTAAAGATTATAGCTGAAATCATTTGAGTAACGGTAAATTTTCTAAATAATGGTGCTGAATAGCCTTTTAGAAATAAATAAAATTAGATCTATTCCTCATATTACAAGAATAATCTCCATATCTATAAAAATTTGAAATATGAAGCCATGTCAATACCAGACCAATTCATAGTTCAATTTCTCCTTAACCTAGGCATAGGAAAATATTTTTGAACTATGACTCAACATCTGGCAGTAAAAAAGGTAGCTGATAAGCTTGAATCCATAGATTTTTTTTTTCTCATGACAAAAACACTATAAACAAAGTCAGAAGACCACTGAGACATTAGAAGAAAATATTTTCAACATACATCACAAAGATCTGCTATCCCTAATATATTAAGAACTCTTAAAAATTGAGATATTGAGGACCCAAAACCCAATAGAAGAATGGAATGAATCCATAAATAGACAATTCACAAAAAAATTATCAAACGGCTTTTAAACTATGGAAAGATGTTCAAATGTACACATAACTACTTAAGTGCAAATTAAAACAACACTGAGGGCCGGGCGCTGTGGCTCATGCCTGTAATCCCAGAATTTTGGGAGGCTGAGGTGGGCGGATCATCTGAGGTCAGGAGTTGGAGACCATGCTGACAAACATGGAGAAATCCCGTCTCTATTAAAAACACAAAATTAGCTGGGTGTGGTGGTGCATGCCTGTCATCCCAGCTACTTGGGAGGCTGAGACAGAAGAATACCTGAACCCGGGAGGCGGAGGTTGTGGTGAGTCAAGATCGCTCCACTGCACTCCAGCTTGGGCAACAAGAGTGAAACTCAGTGAAAAACAAAATAAAACAAAACAAAACAAAACCACTGAGATGTTATTTCCCACCTAGCAGACTGGCAAAATTTTAAAAGTATTATAATACATTCTGTTGGTAAGTTTGTGGGAAAATAGGTACTTTCTCATGTATTTCTAGTGGGAAGGCAAAGTGATACCTATAGCCTGCATGCAAGAAAACTTGGCAATATTTAACAAATCTACATATGCACTTACTTTTGGACCCAGCAATAGCACTTACAGGAATTTACACTGTAATTACACCTCCAATTAAACAAAGATTCTAAATAAACAAATAAAACACAGTACACAGTTTTTAATTGCATTATTAACAATAAAAGTATAAGGATACTAATTGCACCATTGTTTGTAATTGTAAAATATGTGAAACCACCTAAATGCCCATACATAGAAGAGTAGTGGGATAAACTGTGATAAGTTTGTACAAGGGAATACAAGTCATCTGCAAAAAAGAATGAAGAAGAGCTCTATCACTGATTTGGAATGCTTTCCAGGATGTATCGATAAGTAAAAAATGAGACGTGCAAAGAGTATCTGTAGTAGGTTAAATTTTTATGTAAGCATGACGGGAAAATAAGAAAATAAACATGTATCTGCTTATATGTGGAAAACACAGTAAAGATAAATGAGAAAGTAATGAGACTGGTTACTTACAGGAGATATGGAGGAAAGAATGGAGGAATGAGAATAGAATAGAAAGGATAAGAGGAGGATGACACTATTCTGAGAACATGAGGTTTTGGTACAATTCTGAGTTTTAGAAACATGTTAATGTTTCACGTGCATAAAAATAAATAATTAAAATTAACTAGAAGAGGGAGGAACCAAAAGTATAATGTAAAGAGTAACAAATTAATCTAACTGCATTACAAATGTATAGCAAAGCCACATTGAAGTGGGTAAGGAATAAAAAAATAGATCTAAGTCAATTTGGAAAGCAATCTTCTGACGCTATACATAAAGGTAAAAGACAAAAAGAACTGTACTCAAATACTGAACAATAGTTTTAAAATTTGTTTTTCACAGGAGTATGAGTTAGTGACTCTGAGGCTACTTTATGTGTAATCTGGAATTAAATAAATGTGTAAATATATTGTGGCTAATGAGGTCTGGATTTTTCATTGCCAGATAAGGAGTTACAAATAAGGGAAGAGACAAGGTTGGAATCAGCCCTCTGGCATTGGACTGGAATGAGACGTATGGATATGAACTCATGGTTTCTACAATGTTTACAGGTAGACAGATATAGAAATTGATGTGTGTGTGTGTGCATGTGTGTGGATACATACTCATATTTCCCAGTTCTTTATGCTAAGGGGGCCTAGAAGAAATGACACCTCAGACGGAACAAACACACCTAACACCCGGATCTTGGTTTTGAAATGCCATTTTCCAATAAGGGGAACAAGGATTTGTTGGCAAAATTGCTGATTTCATAAAATCCTTCACGACTTTCCAGGACTAGGACAAGGAAAAGAAAAACAAAACAAGATAAGCCAGGAGCATCATGTAGTGCCAGAAATTAAGCAAGTGCTTAAAAAATGATAAACATATGTCAAAAAGACTTTGAAGGGACACAGGTGCTAATCTGAAGTAATTTTCAAGGTCAAATCTAGAGAAAAGTGAATTATAACTCAAAGAATAAAGCAAATATTACTATACTTATTTTATACATACTTATATTGATATAGACATAAAAATCAATTGAAAAAATTGTCAAATCAACAATTAAGTAGAGAAAGGGCAGCCCTGCCCTATGGTAGGATTTTAATTAATAAGTGTGAAAGAAATAATGCAAATAGAAAATCACCATTTGACTTGACAGATACATCACAATAATTGTTGCAAACAGAAAAGACCAATAGATGCTAACATTAGTGTGCGAAACTATGATCAGAACCATATATTTACATACACTCAAAGTATCACCACACAAGATATCTCTTAATTGCAAAGGGAAAAGTAGTAACTTTGCAGTGAAAAAGCCTGGAAGACATTACCTTTAACAAATGATTGGAGTTAAGCTCATCAGTAAGAAAGCATATTGAAATCATGTGCCTTCTGATATGATGCACTTAGAAGGGAACTATGTCATGGCTGTAAAATACTTGCTAAAAATGCACAAGCCTATATCTAATCATGAGAAAACTTCAGGCAAGGCCCAACTGAGGGCCATTCTACAAAAATATCTGGCCAATATTCTTTGAAGGTTTCAAGGCCTTGAAAAACAAAAAACAATTGAGGAACTTCCCCCAGTTGACGAAGGCAAAGTATGAAATCCTCAGCTGTTTCTCCATGGTTGACTTTAAGCCCACTTATTTTCTATTTACTCTCCTTCTAACAAATTCCAGTTTGTCTAACTTCTCTTAAAGGAGGCCTCTGGGATGGGAAGCCTTAGTCAAAGTGTTACCTTAAAAGCCTAAAGCAAAATTGTCATCTCATTTTTTTCTGAAATTTGACTCCTATTAAAAGGGACTGAATTTCATAAAATTCCCAAGGAGTTATGCAATGTTGTTATCTCAAATTGAGGTGGGATACTTAAATGGGACAGAGGGGGTGACTGCCAAGTCACTGTTGTATCTGCAGCTACCACACTGTTTCCTGAATCCTACATCTACATTTGATGTATTATGGAGTCCCCATGTGGAATCTTATACTCATTCCCATTATATTTTATCTTGCTAGATTTTACATCATTGCTCTAGCCTGTTGAGATCTTTTTATATTTGAAGCTGTAATCAAATACAAAAGTCATTGTGCAATCTATAAATTTGTTGAGTAAGCCTTCTATACTTGTATCAGGGTCACAGATAAAAATGTTGAACAAAATCAATATCCTTCTAGATTGATATCAATTATTACGTAGAATACATTTTCATCATACAAATTATTACCAACCCAACTCACACGAAGTATCCATGTATTCAGTCAAGCATGCTCCATTTTGTTCACCAGGATAGAAAAGGGAAATTGTCAAACAAATTTGGAGTTTAGAGTCTTTTTACCACAGTTCATGAATTAGTGTCCTACATTTGTTGTTTGGCTCAGAAAAGGGTCTCTCACAGCATCTAGTATCACAAAAGTCAATTGAAGTCTGTGTCAATCTGGCTCCATTTCTGCTCTGGCTGCCTTAGAATTATCACTGAACAACTGCCAGTGTGTCACTCCAAATAGCATCTGGAGAAAGCAGAGACACTGACAAGCCAACAAGGTATTTTTTGTCCTAACTTCTGTTCCAACAAAAATGATGAGATTAAGTGAATGGGTACTTCATAATACAGGCAACTCGAGTTGCTCCTAGCCAGGAAACATAAGCTTTTATTAGCACATTTATGCCTAGGGTTCTATTATTGGAACACATGTGGGTCTTTTAACACAATTTAAATAATTATATTCCATGTAATTTGCCCAAAGAAAGAAAGTCAGTCAAGTCCACTGTTGTATATGCTGTTCCATGATTTTTAACTCATGTGTCACTCTAGCCAATCTAAAATTAGAAACTACTACAGGCAGTTTATGAAGACACTTATCTTATTTTGCATACTTTAAAAAAATCCAGATTATTTATTGTATTATACAAAAAAATAAGGAAAGTTAAGTATGTTGATTTCTTTAAAATCACTTAAAATATTTGTCCTTCCAGAAGACTTATGTGCTAAAGCTCACAGCATGTAATTTCAGCTGCTGATCAGTGTATTCCCACTTATAGAAGGAAGATACTGCTATAGCAGCCCCTACTATAGCCCATATTATTGACACTGGAGACATTTGGCGCTTTTTAGGTCTGTTGTTTAAAAATCCTTCATAGTTGCCAGCACTTGGGCCTCCCTCCAGACCTCAACCTACATATTTCTTCATCTGCGTTTAATGGAATTTTTTTAAGTATTCTTTGTAATAAATGACTAAATTTTCAAGGCTGAGAAATTCAAGATCAAGTTGCTGCCAAATTTAATTTCCTATGAAGACTTCCTTCCTGCCTTATAGAAGGCTGCCTTCTCTCTGTGTGTTCGCAAGATCTCTTCTTTGGGTGCTTAGTTTGTTTACTGTTCCTATAACTGAATACCTGAGGCAGGGTTATTTGTAAAGAAGGTAAATTTGGCCAGGTGCCGTGGCTCACGCCTGTAATCCCAGCACTTTGGGAGGCCGAGGTAGGTGGATCATGAGATCAGGAGATCGAGACTATCTTGGCTAGCAGAGTGAAAACCCATCTCTACTAAAAATACAAAAAATTAGCCGGGCATGGTGGCATGCACCTGTAGTTCCAGCTACTTGGGAGGCTGAGGCAGGAGAATAACAGGAACCCGGGAGGCGGATCTTGCAGTGAGCAGAGATGGCTCCACTGCACTCCAGCCTAGGTGACAGAGTGAGACTGTCAAAAAAAAAAGAAGATAAATTTATTTTTTTATAGTTCTGGACACTGGAAAGTCCAAGGTTTAGGGGCTGCATCTGGGAACTTTGCTCTTAAGGCCTTTAACTGACTGGACAAGGCTCACCATATTATGTAGAGGAATATGTGCTTTATGCAAAGTAAAAATTAACAAAATTTATAAAAAATTAACTACATATGAATCATAGACCTAAATGTAAAATGCAATATTATAAAACTAATAAAAGATAACATAGAAAAGAACTTATATGACCTGGGGTATGGCAATTAATTTTTAGATGCAGCATTAAAGACACAATCCAAGAAAGACTTCAGTAAAATTAAAGTCTTCGCTCTGCAAAAGTCACCACCATGAGGATGAGAAGACAAACCCTAGAGTGGGAGAAAATATTTGCCAAAAATATCAGATAAAGGACTATTATCCAAAATATTCAAAGAACTTTTAAAACTCAACAATAACAAAACACACAACCCAATTAAAAACTGGACAGAAGGCTTTAAGAGACACCTCACCAAAGAAGATATACAGACTGTAAATAAGTCTGTGAATGTGAAAAGGTGTTCAACGTGTCATCAGAAAATGCAACTAAAAACAATAATGAGATAGCATTACACAATGATTAGAATAGCCAAAATCCAGAGTACTAACAACACCAAGTGCTGGCAAGGACTTGGAGTGACAAGAATGCTGCTGGGAATGCAAATTTGTACCACCACGTTGGAAGACAGTTTGGCAGTTCTTTATAAAACTGAAATACTCTTACCATATAATCCAGCAATTCTGAAACCAATTCTATAAACTTTATAAAATTAATCAAAGAAGAAGGGAGTTGGATAAGTGAAAATAAAGCAAGCTCGCAGCACACTCAGCATTAATGATTATCCAGCTTGCTCCCTGACCTGTTTCCTCACAGTTGTTTGTCTATTGCCCCAGAATCACATAAACCCTCTTACTAGATTATAGCTCTTCTCTTAACTGCGTTATAGATAACAACAAACGTTGTGAAACATTGAGTTGTTCATCTGAGATATTCTTTTGGGTCCTGCATAGCGGTGAAACTAACTGACACCAGCTGGTCTGAAGGATCCCATGAGAAGCTAACTCAACAAAGAATGCAGTTTCCACATCCTGATGATTTCATCTCTCTTACCCTGACCAATCAATTACCCCAATTTTCCAGCCCCTGGCTCTCCATAATCCCCTTAAATACCCCAGCCCAAAAACTCCTCAGAGAGACAGATTTGGGGGTTCCTTCTGCCTCCTTGCTCAGCTGCACCGTGATCATTAAACTCTTTCTCCAGAAAAAAAAAAATCTTATAAGCTTTAAAAAAATCACTAGAGGAAAAATAAAACCACAATAAAAAAGGTGTATAGGTCTCATAAAAATTCTAGAAGAAAACCATTGTCCTAGGCAAATAATTTATGACGAAGACACCAAAAGCCAAATGCAAGAAAAACAAAAATAAATAAATTGGACCTAATTAAACTAAAAAGCTTCTATACAGCAAAAGAAATAATCATTAGAGTAAACAGACAAACTAGAGAACAGGAGAAAATATTTGCAAACTACACATTTGACAAAGGACTAATATCTAGAATCTGCAAGGAACTCAAACTGATCAGCAAGAAAAAAACAAATAATTTCATTAAAAACTATTGAAAGTGGGCAAGTGACATGAACAGACAGTTCTCAAAAAAAGATATACAACTAGCCAAGAAGCATTTGGAAAAATGCTCAACATCACTAGTCATCAGCAAAATGCAAATTGAAACCACAATGGGATACCACCTTACTCCAGCCAGAATAATCATTATTAGAAAGGTAAAAAAATAGACATTACATGGATATGGTGAAAGGGAATTCTTATACAATGGTGGTGGAAATGTAAATTAGCACAACCTCTGTGGAAAACAGCACAGAGATTTCTCAAAGAACTAAAAATAAATATACCATTCAATCCAGCAATCCCACTACCGGATATCTATCCAAAGGAAAAGAAGTCATTATATCAAAAAGGCAGCTGCATGCATACGCTTATTGCAGCACAATTCACAACTGCAAAAATAAGTGCCCATCAAACAATGAGTGGATAAAGAAAATGTAGTATATATACACCCTGGAATACTACTCAGCTGTAAAGAATGAAATAATGGCTTGTGCAGCAGCTTGGATGGAGCTGGAGGCCATTTATTCTAAGTGAAGTAACTCAGGAATGGAGAACCAAACACCATATGTTCTCATTTATAAGTAGGAGCTAAACTATGGGTACACAAAGGCACACAGAGTGGTATAATGGATTCTGGCTATTCAGAATTGAGGAGGGTGAAGGGTGTGAGGGATAAAAAACTAAATATTGAGTACAGTGTACATGACATGGGTGATGGGTACACTAAAATCTAAGCCTTCCCCACTATACAATTCATCCATGTAACCAAAAACCACTTGTACCCTCAAAGTACTGAAATTTTAAATATATATACATATAAAGAAAAAGATGTATAGGCTTGACCCTTTTAACATCTCTGCTTTAGAAACATTACACACTGTAATGAAAGAAAATAAACTGAGAAAAATACCTAGAGTACATACTGTAGAGGGTTACTCTTCCTAATATGTAATGATACACAAGTTGATTAAAAAGTATTGAAGCTCAAACAAGTCAAATTGGTGGGAATATAACTGGCATGCTTTCTGAAAGACAAATTTGATAATAGATACCAAATGTTTAAAAAATGGTACACCTTTGACCCAGTAATTCTATTTCTGGTAACCTATTTTAGGAAAACAATATTCTAAGTAAATAACACGAAATAACAGGAGAAAGCAATACAAAAAAGATCTTAGAAACAGCATTATTTATAACCAGGAAAATCTATATAGACAAGAGAAATGTTCAATAACATGACAATAGTTAAATTATGTCAAATTAGATAAAATTTGAAAACCTCTAATTTATAA
This sequence comes from Colobus angolensis palliatus, assembly GCF_000951035.1. Lineage (NCBI taxonomy): Eukaryota > Metazoa > Chordata > Mammalia > Primates > Cercopithecidae > Colobus > Colobus angolensis. The sequence continues at coordinate 1,502,992 of NW_012117088.1, forward strand.
TGTCAATATAAAAAAGAGAGAATAAATTATTACTTAGGAAATAATACATGTAAGAAGAAAAAAATGCCTATATACCTATGGCAAGATTGTGTGCTTTTCAATTTCCTTTAAAACTTTTTATCTCTACATTTGAACTTTGTCCCATGGATGATAACTGTCATGTGCTCAGTAAAAATGTCTAATTAAAATATAAATTTAAAATTAAAAAAAATTTTAAAATGTGTTCATCCCACCCAGTGTGAGAATATATTTTAGGTTCAGTGTTTAGGGAATGACTTTTTCTCAGAGTGATAGTATCCCTTTTCATATATTTCAAGATGGTGACAGAGAATATGGAATGTTACCAATTTGTTTTAGCTTGCTTCCTCAGAACAGCTGCAGGCTTTCTTCCTGGGCTCTTTCTGAGATATCCTCTGGTCTCTTGGTGGGACACCAGGGATACTCTGAGCATTTTAATCCTGCTCGACATTTCTGGTCATCTCCATATCATCCCAGAAAAGTAATCATTCCTTCCTCTGAGCTCTACAGCATTTCATCTTTCTGTTACCAAGCAAGACAATGCGTTTTAGTTATATGATTTCATGCAAAATGCCTCTGCTAAACTATGTCCTTTAAGAAAACAGGCCATATATATTTTAAATATTGTCTTCACCATTTATCAGGATGATTGATGCATCACAGGGCCTCAAAAGAGTCCTGAATGAATAAACGAATAAATGAATCAAGAGCATCAACTCTATCACTTACTGTACAATTGCAAGTCTAGGTATGGCAAGTAAACTATCTAAGTCACCATTTACTTCTCCCTAAAAATTCAGGTTACAGAGACTTCCAGAAATGCTTCAGAAGAGGGAAGCAAAATCACAGAGGTGAAGGCTTTTGGTAAACTAAATTACTATAAAAATATGCCAATGTGTTGATTGATTAGGTTCTTCTCCTAAGTGCCTTTACATATTGCTAAAAGAGACTTAAGAGCTAAAGTCATGAGCATTTAATAATAGGAAAATGTATGTGAAAACACTTGAAGCACAACAATAATCTACTACTTATATTTCTAATAGTAATAGCAACAGCAGTAATAATACTTAAAATTAGCAGCAATATGTCCCACCTTATAAAATACTGCCCCTGTTTCAGAAGGAGTATGAGGCATAGTTGAATCCCTATAGAGTAATATATTTATTGAAAGGTGGAAAAAAAAATCTCAAAAAATGCTCAAAGACCTTATTTATTATTCTCTGTTTCTCTAGCATTAATGGTGACCCAGGGTCTTTAAAGATTTTTGTGCATCCCCATGTACCCAGCTCACTAGTAGCCAGCTTGTTTTCTCTCTCTCTCTCTCTCTCTCTCATTTATAAAGACTAGCTAATTGCCATGGATATCCATTATACAGAAAATTAAATTAAATGTATGTGTTTGGCACACATGGCAAGTGTGCCTGGCATTAATAAGTTTCTCTCTGTGAACCTGATAGTAATGCATTTGACTAAGATGAGCCTGCTTTTTAATTGGGAATAAAGAACAATTGGTGCTTAGTTCTTAAGTATAAGGTGTGGATACATGCAAACTCATTTTATTTTAAAAAGTGTGTGACAGTTGTATAATTTTTTCTCTTTGCCACTTTATTGTTAAATGCCATTATTTAGAAAGCAGCTTTGACCAAACTGGAACTGAATTTTTACCTTAGAATAGGAAGAAAAGTTTTGCCAAGCAAATGAATCATTTAAGCAAAACAACTAGGCAGTTTTAGCCACTTCCAAAGCGACCATTATATACAAATATGTATGTGAATCTTTTATTCTTCAGGATAGTCTTGGCAAGAGTCCTACTTGCACACTTCTGCAGCATTTAGGAACAATAGGACTACACTTGTTTTAAAATATTTTATAATTCAAGTTTATTCACTAACCTGCTCAAGTCATCCAAATTAAAGTACAAATCAATATTTAAAAGCTATGTACTTTAATAAAAAATGGGTGACACACATAGAATAGACAATTCTTAAAAGAACTATAAAGACCCATTAAACATGATTAGATATTCAGCCTCATTACAATCAAGAAAATGAAAGTAAAGATGAGACATATTTTTGCCTTTACATTTGCACAGATATGATAGGAATAATAACTTCAACAAGTTGAAAAGGTTATATATACAGGATTATTTATATTATCAAAAGCAAAAATAACATGGAAAATTCATGACCATCAATAATGGATTGGTAAAATAAATTATGGCATATCCATATCACAAGATACTCTGTGGACATTAAAAATAGCCAGGCAAATTACTCTTTTGTTGTGTGGGGTCTTCAAGACAGCCCTTAAGTTTGACCACTCAGTGAAAGGACTCGGAGAACTCAGAAAAACTCTTCTACTCATAGTTATACTTGATTGCAGCAAAAGGAGAATACAGATTAAAATCTACAAAGGAAAAAGGTGCATAGGGCCAAATTCTGGAGAAATGAGGCCCAGGTTTCCAGTTGTTCTCTCCCAGTGAAGTCTCATGGGCAGCACTGACTTCTGGCAGTGATATGTGATGACACGTGTGAGTGTGGCTGACCAAGGAAGCTCAGCTGAGCCTTTCTGTCTAGGGTTTTTGTTGGTGGTTAATTGGTGACGCACCCGCAGGACTAGCCCTAGCTTCTCAGTGTCTAGCCCCCCACAGGTCAAACTGAAACATGGTCCAAAGCCTCAGGCATACAAAAACGGGTATGCACCATAAATCACATTGCTAGCGTAAATTTTCTGGCATGGCTCAAGGTCTCAGATATACAAAGACACTCATTAGTGAGGACATTTCAAGGGCTCGCAGGTTCTATATCAGGTGCCTATCAAGGGCCAGTAAAGAAAACCTTTAAAATAAGCAACCCCTAAGCCTGTTGAGTTAGCCATTTATTGCATAGTCTTCATTTCTTGTTTGTTTTGCCAAAATACCCCACCAACAATACAAGCCATCAATAAAAATGATTGACTACACCAGTGTATGGGGTGGGGAGAGAAGGAAGATGAAGTGGAGATGGGTCCGTGCTCATGTGGAAATAATGCCAACATTATCAATGAGTAGGTATTTGGTTTGTAAAAGTTCCCCCATTAGCTGTGCCCTCAGACTTAATTTTTACTGCAATCCACAGTATGAAATACATTTTATATAGTGACATAGCACATGCTTGCATAGGCATACCCACGCTATTGAGACAAATGTCATGAAAAAACTCTTACCTTTACTACATACGGTGCACTCTAATATTTCCCATCCCATTTCATTCTTGTCTATTCTATATCCTTTATAAAATGTTGCATGAGTTTCACCAAACTAATTAATTAATTTCACAATTTACTAATAGCTCACAGCCTTCAGTTTAGTTTGATAAATATTATCTGTCATACTTCTAAGTTGCAGATATTCATTTTTGACATAGAAAGATTTTATAAAATACTATGGATAAAAATCAAGTTAGAGATTAATATATATACACTATTTTGATTCATTTTATGTAAAATATTATAAATATATTCATATGTGTGTGTGTATCTACAGAGAGAGGTGATGAAAGTTGTTCATTGAAATGTTAAAGATGTTAAAGTAACCTTTAGTTACTTTGTAAGTAAGTTTTTAAAGTGGGGCTTTGAATATTATGGTCTTTATTGAACTTTTGTTTGTTGAATTTACTTTTTGGCATGAGCACTTTTTTTTCTTTACAAAAACAAGAAAGCAATTTCTAAAATAAAAACAATATCTCAAAATAGCAAAGATAAAAAGAGTAACTAATAATATTCATGCATGCCAAAACTACATTTACTGAATTCATCAGGCAGAGTTACCAAGATTTAAAATCAGTTTCAATTTCCAAATATCTCACATTCTTACTTCAGCAAATTTATGGAGGATAAGTGAGAAGCAAACTGTCCCTTTTTGTCACCATCAAACCATTTTAAAACTTACTCCTTAGATACTAATAAGTTATTATCCTTACCAGTGTTAGTTATAATCAAAGCTTAATAAAATAATTTTGAATATAATTAAATAAATATATAAAACTAGCAAACTTAAATATATAACCCAAGCATCCTTTTGTCTTTGTTATCTGATAAAGGAAAATTGTTATTAGTCAGTAATGTTAAACTTTGACAGTGATAATTTACTATCATTTGATAACTCCAAAACACTCGAGATTCTTAACTCATTCATGTGTCAGGCATTGGTGTTAGAGAAGAATGCAGTTCACCTCTATGGAAGTTAAAGAATAAAACTTCAAATTAATAGTATTATAGCACTTTGGAAAATTCAATGTTAATTGTATTACATTCTGCGCTGTAAAAAAAACTCTGAAACTCATATATGGTTTAAATAGCAAGTATCTATTAGTTTAACTGAAACAAGTCATTTTTTTTTTTTTTTCCGTCAGAAAGAAAAGAACTTACGCATAACCACAGGAACTCATCTATTTTCAAGGCAAACCTGTGTCCATCTCATCAAATCAGACACTGGGCTAGGTGATACATATGAAATTGAGTGATTATAGAATTAACAAGCTTCCCTGAAGAAACAATTCCTGATCCTCCTATAATAGAATTCACATTCCTAGAAAACTTTACCACTTTCTCTTGTTTCCATTGTAAGAGATTTCTAGGTGGGTATGGTCATGGTACCTTAACGTTTATTTGCATAGCTACTTTCCACCAAGAGTACTTTCCTCTGTAAACACAGTACAATGGAATAAAAACCATATCCCTTCCTTCATTTCTCCACACGTTAACCTTTTAAGGCTGAAAAAGTGTACCTGATTGTTAATATCCAGGTCAAACCTCATTTGTGTATCTTCAAAGACCAATATGCACTCAGAAAGTATTTGAATTTCTCTTCATCTTGTGAAGATCTTCTTTTGTGTAATTAAGGTGGCCTATAGCCAAACAAACATCTAACTCATGGGAATTAATAAGCATGATTTTCCAATGTCTTGGGATTAGTGGTAGTTTCTGAAGAATTGGTCTTCAGCTTAATAATGAAAATGTTGGAGTGTAACTGGATTACAATATTAAATGACCCAAGAGAACAAAAAAGACCACATAACCCTAAGCTGTATGTCACTTAAGGGTTATGATATTTACAGTCTAAACTGCAAAAATTGCATTGTAATTGTCATGATAAAATGATAAAAAGGATTTTTGTGAACTGATAACATTACCATAAAATGTATTCCACCTTTGCATTTAAGATGATATGCTAACATCTAGTAAAGCAAATGTCACAGATTTGCTAGATTAGAAAACAATGATTTCAAATAATATTGCTGTGAAGATGGGTTGTACACTTCCACCTAAAGCTCATTTTAAAGCATTACTCCCTCATTGCTTTTACATATACAGTATGCTGCATAAAAATACAACAAATCTACCTGTATACATGTGTGTATTTTATAATTAGTTCTAAGTATTTAATGATCTGCTCTTAAATCTCCTCAGTTTATGGAAGAAATTTAATAAACAAGTTTTTAAAGCTATAAATGAACTCTGCCAAAGAAGGCTATCTTTTAAGGTATAATCAAAGCTCTAAAAATGATAATAAAGTTAGGAGCCATATGCCTGGAACCAATGGATTTCTTTTCACCTTTGACTCAAGATAAAAAAACAAAAAGGGAGAGAGAGGAGGTTTCAGTCACACCGTATTTAATCCAATTTGCTTTGGGTTTAATCTCCAAAACAAGGCTGGTCTGCTAATTCCCAATTATAATGGCACATGTAATCAGAGTCCTCATTAACAAAGACTGACTATATTGTCTATTAGGAATGAAAATTTGAAATGCAAATTCAGCAAATCAAAACGTTAAATGAGCTTCTACCCAAGATGCTTAGAGCTCCCGCCAGGGCAGCCCATGCTGGCCGACACCTGCCCTGGATTTTCCCTCTAGCTGAATGTTTCCTTCGGTTCCAGTCTTTGCCTCCTAATTGACCTGCTTATGATCTCTGCAACAATTAACATATGCTTATTAGTAATGGCTGGTTAAAGATTTCAACTGCTGCAGTTTACAAAGTCTAATAGAGATGGCATGCCACAGGAAAGATGAAGCCACTGTTTCCCTCATCAGCAAAGTCACAATGGTTACATGCGTGTGGTAGAAATTACATGATTTTTCACACTATCTGATGTATGGAAATTGGTACTAATTGATACTGGAAATCACCGCATACGTGACTCCAGGCCTCATAAACACTGAGAAAGATACAAATATTGGTGAGTCCTTTTTCCCTTTGAGTAAGTCATTTCTTATTTGGGTTTAGAAAGAAGAGAGAGTGAAATAACTTCTCTAACTGGATGAATAACTAAGGACATTTGGTTTATTCTGAATTCAGAAATCATAACTCTTTTCTTCAGAGTAATTTCATGCAATGCGATGGAAAATTTTATACATCACAAAAATCTTACCTGAGTCTTAATAGGGTAAGGATACTTTTACAAGATTATGTTTGGAGTTCATATTCTGTTCACCAAATACTCCCTTTTAAAAATTTATTTTTAATCTTTGTGAGAACATAGTAGATGTATGTATTTATGGGGTACATGAGACCAAATACCCCTCTTAGTTTCTAGCTGGTACCACCAGATTTGAAAAGGCTAAAATGTTGGATGAGTAGCTTCCTTTTTTTTTTTTTAACTCTTAGCCATGCAATTTAATGGAAGATACATTCCACTTAATCTGAAATAGTTTTCTTTTATTCAGAATTAATGTTTGACCAATTATAAACCTCAGTTTTTACATTCTCTTATTGATTAAAGAATAGTTTGGCTGTTCCTCACCCAAAGGGCAGCTATACCTTGATTATATACCTTGGTGCTTGATCGAATTCATTCTTAAATCACTGTTTGTTATCTCTGTCTCTAGCAGAAGATAAAAGACTTTGTTCTAAGTCTTAGGAGATCTTCGACTCTCATTTATTAACAGTAGGATTTTACATAAATGTATTACTTTTCTATTGCTGGGGAACAATATTTTACAAACAGAAGCTTGAAACACCATCCATGTATTAGCTCACAGTTTTGCAGGTCAGAAGTCTGGGTGGGGTGTAACTGAAGTCTCTGCTCAAGGTTTCACTGGGTGGAAATCAAGGTGTTAGCCAATGTGACAGGCCTCTTCTGGGGTTTGGATTTCTCTTCCAAGGTCATTAGTTGTTGGCAGAATGCATTTCCTTTTAGCTGTAAGAGTAAAGTTTATGTTTCCTTACTGACTGTCAGCCAGGAGCTGCTCTCACGTACTTGAGGCCTCTCACATCCCTTGCCGTGTGGCTCCCTTCCTCTCCAAGCTGGCATTAATTCACTGAAACCATCTAGTCCTTCAAATCTCTGACTTTCTTTTCTGCAACAAGCTAAGGAAAACTCTGCTTTTAGAGAGCTTATGAGATTAGGTTATGCCCACCCAAATAATCTATTTTAAAATCCTTGGATAACCTTATCACGAGAGTAAAATCCATCATATTCACAGTCTTGGGGATTATGCAGGATGTGTACAACAGGCAGGTAAAAAGTCTTGAAATTCTGTCTTCCACAGCAAGTCACTTAGCTTCTTTTGGCCTTACTTTGCTCATTTACTAAATGAGAAGGTTGAACTAGACAATCTCTGGCTTCTTTTTCACATATCTTCAAATGTCCAGGACCAAATCATTACAAACAGAAGATTTACAGACACAGACGGACAGTTAATTGTTATACACTCAACTGACTTGTTTCCTTTGGTTGGTCAATTGGTGTTTGTGTAAATTAAATGGTGATAGAACAACTCCTGTTAGCAGATTTTATGGTCTGAATGTTCACGTTCACTCAATATTCATATGTTGAAATTCTCACCCCCAAAATGATGATATTAGGAAGTGCGGCCTTTGGAAGCAGTTAGATTAAGGAGGTGGAGCCTCCATGAATGGATCAGTGCCCTTAGAAAAGAGGCGTAAGAAAGGCCCCTCACTTCTTCTATCATGTAACGACATGGGGAGAAGGCACCACCTATGAACCAGACACAGAATCTACAGGCACTTTGATCTTGAACTTCTCAGCTTTCAAAACTGTGAGAAATAAAGTTCTCTTTGCTTATGAGCCACCCAGTTTGTGCTGTTTCTTCATAGCAGCCCAAGCAGCCTGGGCAAAGATACCAGGCTTTCTAGGTAAAATGAAAAGGAATGAATTTTAAAAATGAGAATGAGGTGGGGCACGGTGGCTCACCCAGCACTTTGGGAAGCCGAGGTGGGTGGATCAACCAAGGTCAGGGGTTCGAGACTAGGCTGGCCAACATGATGAAACCCCATCTCTACTAAAAATACAGAAATAAAAATAAATAGCTGAGAATGGTGGTACACGCCTGTAAATTCCAGCTACTTGGGAGGCTGAGGCAGGAGAATTGCTTGAACCCGGGAGGCAGAGGTTGCAGTGAGCCTAGATCTCACCATCGCACTCCAACCTGGGCAATGGAATGAGACTCTGTCTCAAAAAAAAAAAAGAGAATGAATGATACATGGTCTCTCATTTTAATAAACAGCAAAATAACCCTAGAGACAAAAGAAAAACCTATATACAAAGAACAGTTATGACTATATGCTTGTCCAGAGATGAAAGCTCAATATTGATAAAGAAAATGCTGCTTGGACATTTTACTTTTTACCTTGTTCTGTCAGTAGTGCAAAGTTCTAACAAGGCAATGTCCATGGATTTTTGATGAAGTTCTTTTTCTGGAGTTACATGTTATAATATGTTTCAAAATTTATTACATTTCCAAACAAAAATCCATCTGTTCAAAAATTCTGTTAATAGCAATTCTGTATACTTGGTTAACTCTAAAGTAGTCACATCTTAATGTATCTAATCTTCTAAGGACCAAGTCTGACTTCCAACTGCCACGTAATCCAACTTCCAATCTTGACAATCATTTATGAAATTATTTGCTTTTTTAAATGAAATTTTATATAGGCATATTATTTCTGTCTTAGAGCAGTATTTATTGCTTTAGCATTGCTCAACACAATTTTCCCATATTGGGAAAGAGCTATATGAACTCCATAGCTTATTCAGGTGTTTGCATGTGTCTAATTTTAAAAAGTAAAGATAATAAAAATACATAATTCCTTTCCTTCTTTCTAGGCTCTAGAATTAAATCAAGAAAATAATTAAAGTACTTAAAAGTTTGAAAAATGCTTCTCTGCTTGGTGTTGAGTTAGTTAAAATAACTGTGTTAATTTAAAAATTGGCCATTGCAACTTTATTCTCATCTTGGTCTCAAAACAAACAAACAAATAAATAACAACAACAACAAAAAACACCAAAATTACATTTTAGGTATACAAGAGCAAGAGATAAGAGTACATATTTTTCCTTTGCTATGGGAATGTAAATTTTGCTTTTCCTAGCTGAAACAATGAACAAATCACTTTGGTGAAGAGGATTTTGGAATAAACTGCAATGAAAATAATATTTAGGAGAGCTTATTTACATAATACAACTATTAGATCTGATCATTTATCACTGATTACATATATTGGGCTCTAAAAATATCAAAAGCCCAGGTGAGCATTTGAGCTCCTTAACTTTAATGTCTGAGTGGTTAAGGTCAGTTATATTTATATGAACATTTCTTTGATAAGCAGCCTGAAATTTCTCCCTTTCAAAATGTGGTCCTTGTCGCATTTGATATTCAGACTTAGTTCCTCCTTGAATTCAATTACTATAAATGAAAGCCTATGGTAGAACTGAGGGGTGGATAATAAAAACTATTAACTTAAAATGACTATGTTTTGCTTTCAGTGAAAATTTTCCAGGCATCTCCACAATCAAATGCATTTATTGTTTTTTCTTTCTTTGGTCGCACTTGGTAAAATGTTTGGAAATTGTTATTTAGACCTAGCCATATAACTTGAATAACACAGGATTACAACCTCCTTTGTAAAATGAGATGTTAACTATTTGAAAGATTGTAATGCTATATGTTCGTCTATGTCTGAAAAAAGGCAGCCTTCTTGGAAATCTCCATGATGGAGAGTAAGGCTCTAGCTCTTAAACACTGAATTCTGCATTTCTCTCCTGAATTTCAGTCTATAGAGTCACACAAATATATGACTAGGGAAGACATGCTTACTCTGTCTAAGATATACTTCCCCACCACCACCACTGGCAAAGTAGGGATGATTATAGTACTCCCTCAATGAATTATGAGAATTTAATGAATTAATACTTGTAAAACACGTAGTACAGTTCTTGGTACACAATAAATGTTTAGCAACTATTATAGTCATTATTGCACATAGTTAATCTGTCTAAGATATACTTCCCCACCACCACCATGGGAAATTAGGGATGACTATAGTATTCACCTAAATGAATTGTGAAAATTTAATTAAATGAGTTAATATTTGTAAAACACCTAGTACAGTTCTTGGTACACAATAAATGTTTAGCAACTATTATAGTCATTTTTACAGTGGTTTATTCTCTAATAAACTGAGCTGTGATTTTAGTTCACCTCAATATTATGTTAATTTTAATAATATATTTAAAAATATTTTAAATACTCAATATTCTTTTTTATGTACCAGTTCAAAGAAACATTTCCATACCCTGGAAAATGAGGATTAAATGGATAATGTGAGCAAAAGTACAACGATTTTCCTGGCACACATATGCTCAACATGTGTTCACTGTTTTTATTCTTAGAATCACCCCAGTAATACCATCTACCTAGAGTTAATCACTCTCAACATTTGGGAGTATTTTTTCCAGACTATTTTCTATACTTAATAAGATATGTATTACATATTTATTTGATTATTCCATTATTAGTCACTCACTTTAAAACATAAAAAGGTAATAAATTATAAAAATGTAATTTGGGGGCAAAGTAGAAACAAGTGGTAGCTGGCAAGATTTTTTTTTGATATCTGCATGTTTATGTCTCTTATCACTTATCTGTCATCATCCCTTTTGCTTTAGCTATCATTGTTGCTTATGGCCAAATCTCACTTTCTTCCTATTTCTTCCTTCTCTACTGTCATTAGGCTTTACTTCAAACTACTGTCATATCTCACCTGGTCTGCAGAAATAGCCTTCATACTGATATTTCGATATCTGTTTATGTCTTTCTTTAATTCCTTCTTCAAAATCCCTGTAAAACATATTTAATCCCACCTTTACCATAAGACCCTTTATTCCACTACTGAATTACCAAGTGGCATTGAAAAAGAGAAAGGAGGAGGAAGAGGAGAGAAAGAGTTCAGCTTAATAAATATAAATATTCAGATTCTTGTAGTCAGATACTTTCAGCATATGCTTAAGTTTTGTGTTATGTTGAAATAAACATTTTATTATTTTGGAAAGAGGCATCACAATCTTCTTCTTTTTTTTTTTTTTTTTTTTGAGACAGAGTCTCACTCTGTCACCAAGGTTAGCGTGCAGTGGCATAATTATGGCTCACTACAGCCTCGGTCTCCCAGGCTCAAGTGATCCTCCCACCTCAACCTCCCAAAGTGCTGGGATAACAGGCATGAGTCACTACATGTGGCCCATAATCTTCGTTCTTTCAGACATTGAATGTCTTCATTTGTTTCCGGAAGATTCCTGACTGACTCAGCCGCCGGGATTAAACTCTCCCTCAAGGCAGGTTGTTAACAGGTCACCATTTCTCCTAGTTCTTTTCTTTTCAATGATGCCCATGGAACATAAACTGTCAGGTTAAACTTGGGAGCTTGCTTTTATCCATCCCCACCCACTTACCTCTACACCTTAGCCCAGAGGGTGGATGGAGTACTGCGGGGAAAGGAGGTCCCTACATTAAAGGCACGCTTCATCCTCAGACTTTGGCTTGTCTTCTCTCGCCCAGGGAGTTAGAACATTTCTGACCTCAGGTCAGCACAACCAGAGAATGTGTATTCTCCACCCAGTTGTCCCACAGTTAAGCTAGAAACTTTTCCTTCTGTTTGAGGATTCATGCAACTGATATTTGCCTCTGTCATACACTCCTTCACTCTATTTCACCAAATAACACGTACTCAAAATTTAAAACCACATTTGATCTTATTAATAATATTGTTCACATGCTTGGCTCTAGAGATTTCTAATTTAGGCAGTAGTCTGAGGATCATCTAGTGCAATGGTTCCCAACCTTGGCTGCACATCGGAAATACGTGGGGGTCTTTAGAACCTACTGATGCCTGGGTCCCTCCTCCAGAGATTCTGATATAACTGGTCTGGGGTGAGGTGTTGTAAAAGCTCCCCAGGTGATTCTAATTGCAGCCAAAGTTGAAATTCATTGATGTAAAGAGAGTCTCAATATATGGAGAATGAAATCAGAGGCAGCCAAACCCAGCGGGCCTTTACTGTTTTTTTTTTTTTTTTCCAGCTCTACCGACCCATGCTCCTGACTGCCGGCACTTCAGCTACTCCAGACATCTCTTGGTTGCTCTAATTCCCCTCACTCTTCTCACTTAGCCTCTTAGCACATTTGGGTCCGTGTACCTATGTCAGCATCTGCTACCTGCCTACATTAATCTCTAGTTCATTCCTATTTAGCTTCATATATATCATTCCAATTGTAATTTTCTAGAGAAAAATCTTACTTAATCTCCCTGGCAGTACTGTTACAGGACAGAAAAATGTGTTACAGGAAAGGGGTTTCCATCCAGATCCCGAGAGAGCGTTCATGGATCTCGCACAACAAAGAATTCAGGGCAAGTCTACAGTGCAAAGCGAAAGAAAGTTTACTAAGACAGTAAAGGAATAAAAGAATGGCTATGCCATAGACAGAGCAGCCTGGTGGGCTACTGGTTGTCCATTTTTATGGTTATGTTTTGATGATATGCTAAACAAGGGGTGGATTATTCAGGCCTCCCCTTTTTAGACCATATAGGTAACTTCCTGATGCTGCCACGACATTTGTAAACTCTCATGGCACTGATGGGAGCGTAGTAGTGAGGACGACCAGAGGTCACTCTTGTGGCTATCTTGGTTTTGTGGATTTTGACCAGCTCCTTTACTGCAGCCTGTTTTATCAGCAAGGTCTTTATGACCTGTATTTTGTGTTGATCTCCTATCCCATCCTGCGACTTAGAATGCCTTTACCCTCTGGGAATACAGCCCAGTAGGTTTCAGCCTTATTTTACCCAGCTCCTATTTAAGATGGAGTTGCTCTGGTTCATGCATCTCTGACACTACCTGTGGCCTGGCAAGTTCATCCCCTTCATAATAATTCACCGCATTGGAAGGGCAGAATAGCCAAAGGATCTAGCATCTACCCCTGGATGCCAGACTGCTGGGTCCAAGCCCCAGTATCATCACATCTCAGTTGTTAGATGTGGACAAGTTATTTAACACCCCTGAGCCTGAATTTCCACCTCTATAAAATACAGATAATTACTGTATGATTCTTATAAGGTTGGTAGGAAGATGACATGAGCTAACATACAGAGAACACTTAGAATGGTAGCCAGTGTACAATAAGCACTAGAAAGTATTCCTGTTTAGTTTTAGTGAAATAATTCATTGTTTATGCCTACTTTTCTCTCTTTAGAATGCAGGTATCATGAAGCCAAGCCCATAACTGTTGGTTTTCTTTTCTCTGCTTTATTCCTAATGCAATGCATGTTTTACAAATACAATAAATTTGTGTTGAGTAAATTAGTAGATATATAATGCAAATAAACAATTATGGACATGTTTCACATAGTCTTTCTCACAGCATTGTCTTGTAAACATTCTCTTATCATGCAATGTCCTCCAAACGTAGGACTTTTTAAATCTGAATAATTGAAAATGAATAATTTCCCAATAAGGAGGCTGTTCCTAAGTTTTAATAGAGCTTCTAAAATACAACAATGTAATTTTTCTTCTCCTAACATTTTTTATCTTAAAGAGCCAACATTTAGAATGAAATAAATGGCCAAAACTTTAATTGTAGAATTGGGCAGGCTACATAACTCAAAAATTAGGTAATTGGGTTTTGAGTAAATATAAATTGATGGCATGTTGCTAGTGTGTAAGAAATATTTAATAATAAAAACACCTGTATAAAGTTTAGTTTTTTTTATATTTCATAAAACTAACAAACCATTAAGCATCCACCTGAGGGTCTACTGCCCCTTACCTTTTAATTTAAATTGATTTTATGTTTAATTTATGATTGCTCAAAAATATTATAAAATGTTAAGGGAGAAGTGCAACCTCATAAATCAATGTGTTCTGGATTGCCGGTTTAATTTCCATTTTGATGTGGTGCCCAGGCTGGTAGTATCTACAAAAAGGCAGAAAACATAAAGTCATCACTGGATAAAGGGTTGGATAGATTAGACAAGAGTCAAAACTAAAGGGCTTCCTCTGATTAACCTCCATGGTAGGAGGAATAAACACAATGATGAACTAGATTTTTGATTTTGGTTCATGCTCCAATGGCTACGTGTATTTGTGATAACTTTTGCCTTTATTACAGTTGATTCCATATGAGACTGAGTAGTGAATTTGGCCTCCTGATAAGAAATGTAACACCTATGGATTTCAGACATTTTTATGTAATGGAAAAATACTATGCCTTCTAATTATAAAACAGAAATTTACTTTAGTGGTGACTAGATTTTGGAATTGTCATTAAGCAGAAAACTTCATATATATATATGTATGAAGGTATTAAAAGGAGCTAAGTTTTTATTGGTAGCATAAGGTTGTTTTTAATTTATGGGATGTTACTGTGTTCAATGTATTCTTGTGAGTCAAATTTGAAATTCTTTTTGGAAAAGGAATAGCATAAACAGACAAAGAGCAGAAATTCTGGAATCACAGTGGTTGATTTTCTCTTTTGGTTCCATCACTTAATAGCTGTGTGACCTTGGGCAAGTCGCAAAATGAAATACAGGTCACCTTCAATAACAGGAGTTTGAACTTCTCTGGTCCGTTTACATGCGGGCATTTTTCGATAAATACAGTCAGCCTGCTATTTCCACAGATTCTGCATCTGCAACTAAATGCAGATCAAAATTACTACTGTAATTTTGTCAGATGCAGAAATATAGGAAGACAGAGAGCCAACTTCCCACATACTCAGATTCTGCAAGACTGACTTTGGGACTTGAATATTCAAGGATTTTGGTATGGGGTGGGGTGTGTCCAATCCCCTGGTGATACTGAGGGACAACTGTTAATGCACACAAAGTGTTCCTCATCATGCCAGGCATAGAGTAAGCGGTCAATATGCTAGTTATCCTCACATAATTATGACAACAACAGTGGTGACAATAATATTGATATTACCTTGTAACAGAAAATAATTTCAAGAAAATAATTTCAAGGGGTTATAAATAATAGCAATTATCTTAAATTTTATTTTACTTTTATTTCCTTTAATTTTTGAGTGCTTATTATGTGTCATACATGTTTTTAAGCATTTCTCATGTACTGCTTGTTTAACAACCACAAATGCCCATTAAAGTGGGAGCTGGCTGGTCATAGTGCTGTGGTTTTTGGTTTTTACAACTAATTGATCACAAACGGTTACAAATTTCTTTGTTCTTTTTTCAATAACACTGTTCCACTTGACTAGCCAATAAACAAACATATGTGCTAATATAATCTTTGTTTTATACATGAGGAAACTGAGGCATGAGATTAAGTGACCTGACCAAAATTGCAGAGGTTGTAATATAAAATACCTTTTTACAGGTCTTCACTCAGCCATCTTAATGGACGAATCCACACTCTCCTCCATCTGTAAAATACTGGGGCAAATAGCCACAGCATTCTGAATGCTCAATCTAGCAAATGAGCTCGTCTTTGCTTGTGCCTTGCTGCACCCACCATTTATGGGACAAGCTTTCCAAGAATCAGATGGTTTATTCCCAAATCCGTTAATGTGACTGTCCTTGTTAATGATAGTATATAAATGAACTGTTGCTTAAATACTACACAAATCAATACAAAGGAACTGAGAAAAGGTAGAAAATTGTTTCCATGAAAGGTAAATCGAATCTTTTGTTAACAACTATTCAAATTAGGGGTAGGTGAGACAAATGTAAAGATGAGGGAAAGTATCATAAAACTCTAGCAGGAGTCTATACTCAGATTGTCTTTGAATTGTACAGCTACTTTAAAGAACCCTAACAGGGAACCATACACATGCCTTATCGGGGTGGTTGGGGCAAGACTGGAGACACACCCAGAGAACCTATTCTCAAGGACAGGAATTGGCCCTATGCCCAAGGGGGATAAATTGAAGTACCCATAGTACTTTATGCATCATTTTTATGAGTTCCTTCTCTAATCAACTTTTCTAATTCATAAAGCAACTACTAGTCATAACTGTGTCAGAGAGACAGTAATATACACAAAAAGCTAGAGGTAATTATTGAATCTATTGCTTTGTAGTGAGAAGGGAAATGTTAAATTATAAAAGTAAACAAGAGGGTCTCATATATAATAATTTTTAAAACCTACTAAGTTAACAATAATAAAAGCAAAATAAGAAGTAAAGCATACTGGGGTAGATATTGAAAGTAAATGTTAAAAGAATTAAGATAGAGAGTTTTTGCACTCATAAATAAAGGACTAAAACTCCTTAAGATCAGGTAGGAGAGCTTTGGTGTTCAGCCCCTGCCTATTTTTCCATCTCCTATCACTCTCTACTTCTCTCCACCCCACATCCCCACTTGGTTTATGGAATGAATAATTTGTTAGCACTCAAAGCACAGAGTATCATACTCTTCTCTATTCCCATCATATGTTTAAATCAAACGATCTTTGTCAAGGGCCAATGTATGCCCTACATTAGATTAAGCTCTCAGAACATGGCATTGAGCCTGATAAAATGTTCATTCACTCGCCCACATATCAATCTCTATCCACCCCCCCATCCATCCCTCCATTCTTTCAATACTCAATAATTGATTGACATAAACTAATGTCAACTATGAGTTGATACATTAGTTTTCTATTGCTACATAACAAATTACCAGAAACTTATGAACTTGAAAGCATCTATTCTTCAGCTTATATTTTTGTAGCTCAGAAGTCTAGAATGGCCTACATAAGTTCTTTGCTTAGTCTCACAAGCCCAAAATCAAGATGTTGGTGGGACTACCTCACTTTCATAGAGCTCTGGGGAAAATCCTCTTCCAAGCTCATTCTTGTTGGGTAGAACTCAGTTTCTTGCAATTGCAGGACTGAGGTCCTAGCATCTTTCCTGGCTTTCAGTTTGCAGCCACCTTTAGGTTCTAGAGGCTGCACCTATTCCTTCACGAGTTGCTCTTATTTTCAAGCAAGTAGATACACAACATCCTTCTTAAACCGAAAATTTCTGACTTCCTCTTCTACAACTAGCCAGAAAAAAATGGTCTGCTTTCTTAAGGGTTCCTCTGATTAGGTCAGATCCACCTGGATAATCTCTCTTTCTTAAAGTCAGCCATGCCGTATAACAACCTAATCATAGAAGCAAAATCCACCAAATTCACAGTCCCAGGGATTATGAAGGGCCTCAACACAGCAGAATGGGGTGGGACGCAGGAAATCCTGAATCTTGGGGATCTACCACAGTTGAGCATTACGTTGGCTAATTCCACTTGAACTTACGTGGCTTATTTTTATGTCCCCATTTTGCCTATATGTGTTCCTCACTTTGTTGTAGTATCATAAATATATATATGTGTGTGTCATATATATATCATGTATATGACATATATATGACTATACACATGACATATATATGACATATGAGGTTATTACATATATGATATATAAGGTTATTTTATGTATATATATTACAACAAAGTGAGGAACACATATATACGAGACACTACAACATATCATATATAGGGTACTAGTATCATATATATAAAAAACCTTTCCAAAATGTCGATAAACTTTTATTTATAAAAAACTTGTGTGTGTATATATATTTATATAATGTATATAAAATACATTTTATATTGTGTGTATATATATATAAGTATATATGCAAAATAAAAATATATATAATATATTACAGCTATATAATTATTGTGTGTGTATATATATTTATATAATGTATATAAAATACATTTTATATTGTGTGTATATATATATAAGTATATATGCAAAATAAAAATATATATAATATATTACAGCTATATAATTATTGTGTGTGTATATATATTTGTATGCACACACACACATACACACAAAAGTTTACCATGCACATTTTGGAAAGGCTATTCTAGCATGAGTGAGTGGGTGAATTGTGGGAGAAGTTGTTTCCCTGAAGGCAGGAAAACCAGTTGAGAGGTTAGGGGATGGGAATGATGAGGTGGGTCTAAGCCAGGGCAGCTCCAATATGCACAGAGCACAACAGAAGACAAGAGATGTTGAGGAGATATAATCAATAGTGCTTGATTTTTAACTGGCTTGGGGGCTGGCAAGAAGAGTAATGTAGGATGATACCCAGATTGCTGGTCTCAGTAACTGGATAGGTGATGGAATATTTTCCTGATGATAAGGAATAAAGGGAAGAAAATTTTATTTATTATCAGTAGAAGGAGAAAGAGGAGGAGTTATTTGTAATCCAACATTGGGCCAGCCGAGTGTGAGCTGCTTAAGCACCTTGTCTTGGGGATGCCTAGTAGATATTTGAGGACATAGGTCTTAGGCTCAGAAGAAAGCACTAGCATGCACACATAACTTTAGGAAATATATTAGAGGCAGTGGAAATCACAAGAAGGGTGGACATGTCCTATGATAAATAGTTAGAATATGAAAAGAGCTGGGCCAAGAACAGGACACTGGGGGACGCTCGAATTTAAAGTATGAGCAGCAGAAGAAAAGGAATAACGAAGGGGAAAATATGTGCAGGAAAAACTTGCCTGGATAAACTGTAGGGAGAAGGGAATTGAAAGAAGAAGGAAGGGGCTGAGCACAGTGGCTCACGCCTGTAATCCCAGCACTTTGGGAGGCCGAGGTGGGCGGATCACGAGGTCAGGAGATCGAGGTCATCCTGGCTAACATGGTGAAACCCTGTCTCTAGTCAAAATACAAAAAAAAAAATTAGCGGGATGTGGTGGTGGGCACCTGTGGTTCCAGCTACCCAGGAGGCTGAGGCAAGAGAATGACGCGAACCCGGGAGGCAGAGCTTGCAGTGAGCCGAGATCACGCCACTGCACTCCAGCCTGGGCAACAGAGCGAGACTCCATCTCAAAAAAAAAAAAAAAAAAAAAAAAACAGAGAGAGAGAGAAGGAGGTTATCAACTTTATCACAGGCAGTAGAGGTTTTCATGATGATGATAACTAATAACAGTTATATTTATTGAGTGCTTGAAAAATATAAGATATTTTGCTGTCATGTTAAGAACAAATTATTAATTCTTACAACACATCCATAGGTATTATGATGGGTATCATCATTCCTGCTTTATATATGAAGAAACTAAGGCCCAGGGAACCTAAGTAACTGGCAGAGGTCACAAAGCCAGTTACAAATCCATGTTGCACTGGGATTTCACTAAGAGAAGTCCAATACTGAAACACATAATCTTTTTAGCATGCTGCACTACTTCCTTACTGCTACGTCAAATAAAAACTAAAAAGAGTATATTTCACCGGCAACTATGAGATCCCTTTTTAAGTAAGAAAGATTTTTTTTATTGGCCCCGGGGGCCAGCATATTTATATGTATCTGTGTGTTTGGGGTTTCAAAGATCTGGACACTAGTGTGGTTGAAAGGCAAAAGTGATGTAAATGTGACAATGCAAGCTATGTTTTCAAGGAGTTCAGCTACAAAGTCTATGAGAGAGATAGTAAAGAAAGGAAGGGCAACAATAAGGGAAAATCTTGTTGTTCTGAATATTATTGTTGATGGTATTTTTAATTATAACTTAGCACACTATGCTAAGTTCTCCTGTTTTGAGGAGAGACCATAGAGTTAGCACTCACACATAATTGATGCTAACTCAGTCCTAGTTCCCCATGTGATTTGATGCAAGTTGCTTAAGCTTCTTGAGTGGCTTGATAATACAGGTAATAACACCTACCCTGTATAACTTATAAGATACTTAATAAGTTAATGTAAAGTGCCAAATATTATAAGATGTTCATAATCACTTAGATACCCACCCAACTTTAAACATTTTGAGAGCAGCATTATTTCCCTATTTCTGTAGCCAAATACAGAACAGGTACTTAATGAATGAATGAATAATATGTGTCAGGTATTTGTTTACGTATCTGCATCTCTTCTTTTGATGGTGAGGGATGATTTTGCATCCTCCTCAAGGCTGCTTCCCCTAAGTCTTATACTGCTGAGCACAGAATGTGAACTCAATAAAGATTTCCTGACTGACCTAATGAAAAGCTAGAAGCAAGATGAATGTCAAACATTGAGTATTAGTCACATAATGGGTTTATCATTGTGACAGGAAGTTGGTATTTATGCCACAATAGATGAAATAGATACCCAGAATATAATAACGAATCCTAGTCACAGTATAATAGTGTTAGCTAAAGATGAACATGTAAACAGAGAGGAAGAGAGTTACTATTATTGATTGTTTTCTTGTAGTTGGCTTTATATAGAAAAAATTAACAG
This sequence comes from Colobus angolensis palliatus, assembly GCF_000951035.1. Taxonomy (NCBI): domain Eukaryota; kingdom Metazoa; phylum Chordata; class Mammalia; order Primates; family Cercopithecidae; genus Colobus; species Colobus angolensis. Next base: position 1,523,552 of record NW_012117088.1, read on the forward strand.
AAAATATATTTTTATGGTCATGATCAAATCAGGAGCAGGCGATATACTTGGAAGTTCTAATTTAATCCACCCACATAAGCAGCAGCTGTGGGATACCCAGTGCAACCTCGCCATACCACACATGGGACCCAATTATTGAGCCACAGGGAATTGAAATAATCAAATCTTGGGGTCAAGTTCAATTAAACTATACATAGGAAGATATGACAGACTTTGTCAAGGACAGACAAGATAAAAAGGAGTAGAATAATTCCATCAGACCTCATGCCACCCAGGCACACACACCCCACACTCTTGTTCATAGTGTCATCTTTGAAAATTGAAAACAATACATACATATAACTAAAATTGATACCTCTAAAATCTTTCTTTGGATACTCATGTTTTCACTTTTAGTTTTTGCTTACTTGTAAAAGAAGGTACTTTCTTGATCTACTATTACATACCGTTTAAATTGTATAACAGTTTTTTGTTAAGGTACCACCATTCCCTCGTCTTGGGATTTCTGGGGTCTTCCCCCTTTTTCTGTCTTCCTACATTCAATTAGGAAACAGGTTCTTTTACTTGAAGCTTTTGAAAAATTTTTACATCTGCCTCTGAGTGCTCTCTTTGCACAGTTACTGGTTCAGTTCTATGCCACAATACTCCCAGCACTTGACATATCACCTGGCATCCAGTACCTAGAAGACACAATACATGTCTATTGAAGGTATGAATCACCTCTCTCTATCCGTTCTGCCACTACCCAAGTTCTAATCATAGCTCACTTAGATAGTGCAACAACCTGTCTGCTTTCTCTGTCTCTAGTACTGCCATAGCCAACTTATCTTACTTATAGAAATCAGAGTGATCTTCTTAAATGCTTTGATTATGTCATCCTCTGATTAAAATTCTTGAACAAATTCCCATTATATATGGATGCAAATCCAAACTTCATAAGAAGATATCTTAGGTTCTCCATTATTAAGCCACTGGCCATGTCTATTTATTGCTTATTACTTCTTTTTGTTTCTTTCTTCCTTGCTCCCCTTCCTCATTGCACCCTGAATCCTGGGTTTCAGTTACACAACAAACTGCAAGGTCCTGGTGTTTCCCATGGTTTCCATGTTCCATATCCCTGTGTTCATGCTGCTTCATCTTCCTGAACCTCAGACATTACTGGTCAGCAGGAATATCATTTGCTCACTTTTCAAGACTCAACTCTCAACACAAGCCTCACCTCTTCTTTGTAGCAGATTCTATTCCTCAAAACATATCTCCTGTGTATCTCGTCTAATCTTCTGTCAGAGCATTTATAATACTAATTTGTCCTTGTTTTTATTACTTTTTTACTAGCTTAAGTTACTTTTGTTACTTGTTCATATTCTGCTTCCCTAACTACACTCTAAATCATGAGACCAGAGACCCAGCTGAGTTCATTTTTACATTCACAATGCCTAATATAGAGCCTAGGTATATAGGAGACATCCCATAAATGTGTGCTAAATAATTCAAAAGTTAATATTTTATTACCAAGTTATGACTGTTTCGTTGAGCTAAAATTTAAGCTTGCAGCTAGAGATCAAGCCTTATACCATTTGAAAATCCCCAAATGTAGCATTTTTTCTGTACACAGTAGGAGCTTAATACTGTTTAGAACCAGGATATTGACCCTGATTTTGTTTTTCTATAAACTTCTGAAAATATGACATGCTCATTTTCCCTCAAAGGACAGATAAATTCAGTATAAGGATGAACAATCTTATAAAATTTCTGGTAAAACACAAAGAGCTCAGTACTTGTATGTAGAGGAATGGTTGCCTAATTAATACACGTTGAGTAATTAAACAACATGGGACTACCCTAAGTAAATGTGAATGGGGTACTGTCTCTGATATAGAAATCTTTTGGCTTTCTCCAGTGCCACTGACAAAAATTCACAGTTTCTGTCAACATTCTAACAAAGAAAACATTGGCTAAAACAATAAACAACCAGGCATTTTGATAGATTAAACATATACACAAATCCCTTGCAGTTTCTCCCATAAAGATGTAGAATCTATTCTCCCAGCCCTTACACCTGGACTGTCCTTATTTGCGACATGCTTTGACCAATAGAATAAGATAGAAATGGCATTGGGTGAGTTCAAGAGTCAAAACCCCTAAGGCTCCTGAACTCTCACATGCTATTTTTTTCCTTTTGGAATGTTACCCAGGGACCATCATGTATAGAATCCCAGGATGAAAGGCCACATGGAGAGACAGACCCAGTCACCCAATAATCCCAGCTAAGCTCAGGTCTCAGCCAACCCATCGGCTGATGGCAAACACATGAATAGGCCCAGGCAACACCAACAATCACCCAGCAACCCACAGAAGAGTGAGAAATAATAAAGCATAGTTGCTTTAAACCAGTTAAGTGTTAGGGTAGTTTGTTATGCAATGACAGACAACTGATAGAGGAGTGGATACACTGACAGCTTCTGGATTCCTTTTCCTTAAAAAGTTGAGGTGTAAACAGTCAGAAGGTCTTTTTAGTGACTCCAGAAATCCTGGGTAGAAGGTTATTCAGTGAGATTAGGAAAGCATTTCCAGCTCATCATGACAAACAACAGAAGTAGAAAAGGCTTTGAGCAACACATTGATTTTATAAATCTTCAAGTCCTGGCAAACAAGGATAAAATATAAGACTAATCAAACCAACATGAGAATCACCTAAATGCTATGCTTCCAAAATTAAAACAGTGAAAATTCAGTCAAAAATATTTAAAAACTAGTTTAAAAAAAAAAACAAAAAACTAGAATTTTGAAGAAATGCTGTGAAACTCAAATTCATTAATATTCAATATCTTCCATTCAGCTTCTCCAAATGAAGGAGTCAGCAATGGGGTCAGCTGTTTCCTTGAATCAGAATTCTGGTTCATTTGGAAATTTACCCCCTTTGCCATCAAAAAACTAAGAAACCGTGAAGCTGACCAAAGCCTTAACTAAGATTAACTAGAACATTTCTTAGAAAAATCTATGTGCCGCAGTTTCTCCTTATGCCACATAAAACATGCACAAATAAGGCATAAAAAATCCTCTAGGCTCTGTAATAAGCATTTTGCTTCTGCAGGTATTTAGAATTAATTACAAAATACTTTCAAAAAAACACAATGCGTGATAAATTTTGTAGATATATTTGAATCTTAGTATGTCTAAAAACGGCAGCCAGGCTCCGTGGCTCACGCCTGTAATCCCAGCACTTTGGGAGGCCGAGTTGGGCGGATCACCCCAGGTCAGGAATTTGAGACCAGCCTGACCAACATGGTGAAACCCTGTCTTTACTAAAAAGACAAAATTAGCCAGGTGTGGTGGTGCATGCCTCTAATTCCAGCTACTCAGCAGGCTGAGACAGGAAAATCTCTTGAACTTGGGAGGTGGAGGTTGCAGTGAGCCGAGATCCCAGCATTGCACTCCAGTCTGGGCAACAAGAGTGAAACTCCTTCTCAAATAAAAATAAAAACAATTTACAAAGCACTGGTACGTTTTTGATTTCACATACCATCATGGGCCTGGGGATTATTTTCTCATCAAAGTAAGAAAAATGGCACCGAAAAGAGTTATAAATTTGTCTAAATGTAAAATAAAGGTCATTCAGCTGGGAAAATAGGATTAGCACCCAGATATTTTCTTTCTAATCCCCAAGAAATGGATTACATAAATAATGATCCATTAATAGCTAATAGTTATAGCTCATATATGCCAAGCACTGTTGTAGTGATTTATATGCATGTTAATACACTTAATCCTCATACGACAGTCCTTTGAGGTAAATATTGTATGTACCCCCATTTTACAGAGAAAAAGATACAGAGGTAGGTGTCTTAATCTGCCAATGGTTGCACAGCTGGTAATGACACAGCTGGGATTTCAGCCCTTGTGGCCCATCTTTAGAGTGTGTGCTCTTAAACCATTGCGTATAATTCTTCTCCATGGAAATGAGTAATATTTATTTTTATTTTTTAATTTTTAAAAATTTGTATATATTCATGTGGTACAAAGGCAGTTTTGCTACATTGACATATTGCATTGTCCTGAAGTCGGGGCCTTCAGTGCATCTGCCACTGGAGCTACCTACACTGGGGCCGACAAATCCACTTCTGATGTTTCAGTAGCTCTAACAGTCCCACATTAGTTGGACAGAGACTGACCCTGCATAGATGATAGTTATATCTCAAGGAGGGAAAGAGGTTGCTGTAGATCCTTCTCCAAGTGCCATATGAGAAAAGGTAATGTCGATATCATGATACCATTATGTTAATGGGAATCTCAACTCAAATTCAAGGGTCTCCAAAGGCCAAATGAAGCGGCTAACGATGTATCTATTGATTGCTAAGGAATGATTACCAAGACACTAAATCCATAGCTTCTCATCTTCATAACTGACTTGGTTTTGTTTTTTCCAAATGTGTCTTGAAAAGAGATTTATCTTAAGGAGATAAGAAAAATGAATAATTGTGTTGTGACATGTATGTACCTATTTTGGCACTCAGCATACAGAAGCATATCTGTCACTGCTTTTTATATTTGATTTTTCCCAATCTTTAAAAAGGCAGTTTAAAGGAGAAAAAAATGATTTTATTTTAAAATGTTTGCTCAATAATCACCCTGCATTACTTGATAGATAAAGTAATACATGAAATTTAGTTTATCAGGGGTTCTTAGAATTTTGAGGACCAAGAACTCTTTTGAGACTTTGGTGAAAACCATGGAGTGTTTCACCCACCCAAATGCACAACAAAATAAAATATTTTTTGGTTTCTTTCAATGGGCCAATGACTTTTTAAAAGCTATTAACAAAGCTCCAGATTAAATATCTCCACTTCATCCCCTTTATTTCTTAATTCATCACATGGGGCTAATCAGAGATCTGAACAACATATCTGCTATCTATAAATGTCAACAATAGCTCTATTACAACAGCAATAATAATAACTAGCATTTTTATTGTGGGTTCTATATATGCCATACTTGGTGATCATATGATACATATACTGATATTATCATTGTTTTCCATATAATAAAAGTGACATATGGAGAGGTTGACTTCTTTCAAGTGCTGAAGCCAAAATTTCAAAGTGGGGAGTCTGATTCCTAAGACCGTGTTCTTTGTGAAGGCAATTAGCATATTGTAAATGCTCAATAAACACTAGCTGCTGTAATTATTATTTATTACTTGAAGACAAGGGTAGTCCTTGTATAAAAATGCACAGCATGTAAGCAAAATTCTTTTTCTTGAATAAGTGAAAATGGATTTCTTTTCCTTGATTTAATAATTGTCTCCTTTTACTCTAGGTTCTAATAGTTAGATAATGGATCTTGTCAACCATTATATGTCTTCACCTCCAGCTAGGGACACATAACTTTTATTGTGGTCCATTATCTGGCCATTAGAGGCCACAAGTGTGTTCCCTGACTCTCTACCTCACATTATGCTGAAGAAAAAGAGTAGAAAATGTGGAGGCAGCAGCTTTCCTGACATCAAAAGTAAAAGGAACTCCAGAGCCTCCTATATTGAGACCATTCATTTTCCTGCAGCTATAAAGTCCATCATGCAAGTCCTGTGGATAAAATTTAGTCCTGATGCCACTTCCCAGCCTTTCCTTCTTGCTTTGTCACTCCAAATGTCAAATCTGGCAATAGGCACCTCTACTCTAAATATTCAATATTCTTTTCAATTGAGCAAGGGGATTGAACTGCTCATAAGTTTCAGTAAATGTGTCCAACTCATGAAGGTTTTATATTCTTATCACACACACCACTGATCCCCAGACTTCAAGCATTTGTATCATTTAGTTATCGTCTCTTAATGGATTTGTATGGCATATTTTTGTTTCCAAAATTAGAATGAGCTATAGTTAATTCCAACTTAGAAATTTAGTTTTCAGAACTTCATATTGCTTGAAATAATTGAAAGCATTACGGGATGTTAGGTGGGAAAAACCAATAGGTATTTGCTGACAGGATCTGTGTAAATCTGTCAGGATTATCCATATTGTCACTCAGACAGGCAGAAAACTTAGAGCATCCACATAACTCAAAACATATGTTACATTCGTATCTATAATCTCAGCTACTTGGGATGCCGAGGCAGGAGGATTGCTTGAGCCTAACCTGAGCAACATAGTGAGACCCTGTCTCAAAAAAAGCAAACAAAAAAGACACACTCACATATGTTTCAGAATACCGGGCATCATTGCAAGAGAGTTGCTGACTTTGTCAATTGTCTCCATGTCTGCCTTTTTGTTTTGGTTGTAAAAGTAAATGAAATCTAAAAATTCTACTCTTATGGTCTTAATGTTTTCTGTTCTGCTCGCCTCTGTTTTCTTTAAAAGCCTTTTTCTGCCCCTTTGCCAATGTCAGCGCATGCTAATTCCACTGCTGGCCTCTCAGTTTGTTCTACTCATGGCAAATTTATAAAGGCATTTAAGTCTCTATTTGTATATTATATTTGCCTTGTTAAGTAGAATAGATGTTTCTGGGAGGCTGATCCCTAGTGTTCTAATACATCATATAAAAAGTTTCCCCTATATTTAACAAATTCTAAAATAATGAACATTGTCCTCTCTTTTCCTGCTTTTCTACTCACATACTCTCTCCTTTAATCTCCCCCTTCCATTCTTTCTGAAAAACACACCCAAATATGAAAACTAATATATATACACACACATATATATGCATATATATATATATATGTAAAACCTACATACTTTGATAGCAGAAGCATCACTGGAAAGTTCTGTAAAGGTTACTTCTTTTAGGTCTTTCACAGCTTAAAGAAATGGCAGTGAGATGGTCCAGCTGCTTACCTGCTACTTGTGAATTCTACAGTTATAGATATTAAACATTAAAGATAATCACAGGCCCTATCCGATAAATTGTTATGTTGTGTGATTAAGAAATCACTGCCTATGTCTGATTTCCCTGTGAGAACTGACCTTTTATCCCAAATTTTCAAGATGATGGCTTAAAGTACATATAAAAACGGAACTACATTCTTTCCTCCCTATCCAGGTAAAAGCAGACAAAGGGTAAACTTCTGATGAAGAGAGAATTTAGGCTTTTTAAATTAGTCTCAGGTCCCATGAGAGCACTAACTCTGCCTCATGAAACCCCAAAAGAGACCAGAGAACTAGAACCTGGTATCTGACTGAAAGTGGAAGTTCTTCAGAGGATAAAGATGATGTCCTAAATGACCTAAAACAAATGAGAGTCCTATATCAATCAGAGAATTATAAACTGAGAACAAGTCCAATGTGTAGCCTGCTCTTTTGAGAATACAGGTCTTTGATCTGCTCTCAAACACCAAGAAAGCAACTTCTTCCCAATAATTATACAAGCTCTAAATTATGAAGATCTTGAATGCCAGAATGTCAGCAATGCATTGTCAATAACAGGTTTTAGGCCAGGCAGTGTAATGACAAGAGCTTTGCTCCAGGAATATTCATCTGATAACAGTGTGTAAAATGAGTAGGGAGGAGGAGCGACTTGAGATGAGATGGTTGATTAGAATGACTTTACAGTCTTGCTAGAGATACATACTAGAGATCAAAACCAAAGCAGTGTCACAGGATGGAGAAGGGGTAGTGGTTGTGAGCAGTATGATTCAGGTAGAATAGACAAGGTTGGCACCAGATGTACTAGCAGGAAAGCATCAACACTGATGCTAAGTTTTCTAGTTTAGTTAACTGGAAGAAGGGTAAGTAGTATTAATCATGAATAGTAAACATAAGAAGAACAAGCTTGATAGAAAATTAATGAAATCAATTTTGAAAATATTTATGTTTGAGGTGCCAGCAGAATGTACAGAAGGAAATGTAGAGGCAGTTAGAAATGTATACTAGAGCTTTGGGGAAAGGTCAGATCTGAGAGTAAAGTCATTGAGTGTATGATTATCAAGGAAGAGCATACAAAGAAATGACAAAGGTCAAGGAGAAAAATCCTTCACAGAAGCCAAGGAAGAATGGCCTCTGAAAGGATTTCTGTGGCATACTTTTGTTTACAAAATGAAAGTAAACAGTAATTATTTTTTTGAAATTTGTTTATTAGATGTTCAGAACACTCAAGATCATTGAAAATAATCTTCAGTTGTGCAGATAGAAATAGAAAGAACTATGAAAAGGCTATTGGATTTGGCATGTCATAGTGACCCTTAGAGAGTAATTTTAGTAGCATGCCGATGACAGGAGCCAGACTACAAGATAATAATAATTGAGGAGGAAGCAGGAGCATGGAATATAGATTTCTTTCTTCCTTAAAAAATATCTATTGGTGGTTTGGCAGTGGCTTAAAGAAGAGGAAACAAAATGACTGCTCAAAAGGGTAACCAAAAAAAGGAGATTTTTACTTGCTTGCTTACGTTACGATGAGGAAAACTTGAGCAGAGTTAGAGGGTCACAGTATTACTGGACAAGAGGTAAAGTAGATAAAAGAGAGCTTCTGGGAGAGCAAGGTGTTGAGCAACCCTGGGAGGGAGTGTTTTAGGCCATAGAGGACCAGCCTTGGAGAGAAGGGTATTGTCTGGGGCAAGAGTGGGAAAGAAAATAAAGTCACTCGTATTCAAGTGATATGGTTTGACTCTGTGTCCCTACTCAAATCTCATCTTGAACTGTATTCCCATAATTCCCACATGTTGTGGGAGGAACCCGGTGGGAGATAATTTGAATCATGGGGGCAGTTTCCCCCATACTGTTCTTGTGGTAGTGAGTACGTCTCATGAAATATGATGGTTTTATCAGGGGTTTCTGCTTTTGCATCTTTCTTGTTTTCTCTTGCTGCCACCATGATTCTGAGGCCTCCTCAGCCATGTGGAACTGTAAGTCCAATTAAACCTCTTTTTCTTCCCAGTCTCAGGTGTGTCTTTATCAGCAGCATGAAAACAGACTAATACACCAAGGAAATGACTTTTGAGACAGATTTGAAGGAGGTAAGAGAACGAGTCAAGTCAGTATCTGAAGGAGGAGGATTCAAGGTTTCAGAAAAACAAAAAAAAAATGAAAGAGTTCTAAGACAAGAAAGTACCTGGCATTTCCATAGTGGCCAGGTTGTCTGCAGGAGAGAATGTCAGAGAGGTAACGGAGTAAAGAGGATATGAGATCACATAGGAATTTGTAGATAATATTAAGGACTTTACCAGTACTGAATTCTGAGACATATATTTTACTTTTGACCTCTTACTGTGGGCAGCAAAGTTGAAGATTAGAGCCAAATTTGCATCCCGACTCTAGTTTTTGAGAAGTATCCTGTGCTATGCCTTTCTGTGTACTAACTTTATCTTTGATTAACTGTACTATTCCACATTCAACCTGATTCCATTTTAAACATCCTTTTGAGTTTTATATAATCATATTCCAATTCTTTTGCAACAACAAAAGTTATAAATAATCAAATGAAAACAACTTGAAGGAAAATATAGAAAAGATGTTTACAAAAATTTCAGATGACACAAACAAAGATCTAAAGGAATTTGCTACTAGCATATAAGATCTCAGAAGGCTGAACTCTGGCCCTAAACCAATAGAACATAGCAAGAATAAACTTCCTTGTTTATGTCTTGAAAAGAAATTATACATGAAGAGGTTAGGGGGAGATGACATAAAATGCTTATGTGATAAAAGGAAGAAATTTTGATACAAGCTAACAATGTGATACAGCTGCTAAAAAGTGAATATTACTGTGAACTCTACTGATATGAATAGAAATACCAGATTCAGACCTAAAGAGGAAAAAGTTGTTCTCCTGCACCTGTCCCAGACAACTTTGCTATCTTTTATATATGTCTGTGCTTCGCCTTCAAAGAAATGTAGAACAATTGTAATGCATGTTGAGAAAAAGTGGCCGAGCCATGTTAAGAAGAATTAATATTTAATCTGAAATAGGAATATAATAAATGCATAATAATTGTTTCAAACACTCAAACTAGAAAGTTTATATGAAAAAGGATCAAATTAATTTTTGTTGCTTCAAAGATTACAAGCACAACCCATAGACTGTGGTCCTAGGAAGGCATATTTCACTGTAACATATGAAAATGTTTTCTAATAATGAAAGCTCTCCAATGAGTTCCTTATCACTGATAGTGCTATTGCAAAACCTAGATGACCTTTGTCAGGGATGCTGAGGGTGAGGCCAGATGAACAGAGCACTAAGTCCCTTCAGTCTCTAAAACTTTATGCTAAGTAAGTTTGTAGTAGTGCTTGGCCCTGACGTGATAAAGCTCCTTGCAAACTTGAAGATAGGTTTATCTACCTGAAATGATATGAGCTAACATCCCACCATGATAAATATCCCAAAATGAATGCACATACAGAGTCAGTCCTTTTGGACTTTAACTTAAAATTCACAATTGTAGAGATATCAATTTTGTAGCATTAGACAACTGAACTGTGCTGGCAATTATATGCTATTATTAGTTTTAAAAGCATTTTCTCTTTTCTTGAAACTTAAATCTTTCTATCCTATCCTCTTTCCATTTGTAAAATATGAAAAATTCCGTTTACTGATGTTTTGCATGCAAACAAGTGAAGTAAGAACAAGTGTAGCAATGGCATTTATTATGGAACAAACCATTTACCTTATTCATGAAATGTTCTAGATTTCAAATCGAGAGAAAGCTCTTTCCTCTACTTTCCTTTCTCCAAGCAAAAGGACTCTTGATGGACCTGGCATGCCTTCTGTACATGAACTTTCACAACAAAAATGTGTTGTCAACTGGGCGTGGTGGCTCATGCCTGTAATCCCAGCACTTTGGGAGGCTGAGGCGGATGAATCACCTAAGGTGAGGGGTTTGATCTCAGTCTGGCCAACAGGGTGAAGCCTCATCTTTACTAAAAATACATAAATTAGCCAGGCATGGGGGCATGAGCCTCTAATCCCAGCTACTAGGGAGGCTGAGGCAGAAGAACCGCTGGAACACAGGGGGTGGAGGTTGCTGTGAGCCAAGATCACACCACTGCACTCCAGCCTCGTAGACAGAGCGAGACTCTGTCTCAAAGAAGGAAAATAATAATAATAATAATAATAAAAGTTCTCTAATGGCAATCAGTACTTACAGTAATACAGTACAAACAAATCTGTATATCTTCTATCTATCCATCCATCTATCCATTGATTCATCCATTCTTCCTTCTGTCTATCCATCAATTGATAGCTTTGCAAACGATGTAATATACAAAATCAAAATCTTTATATTCATAATTTTATTTTCTTTAAATTGGAACCATCAACCATAAGCAAGTTGTTTTCAACATAGTTAGGGTGGTATCCTTTAGCATTTCATTAATAAAAATTGAAACAATATGTTGTGTCTTTGGTTGTCATTGAATAAGTGGTATCTACTTGAAATCAGCAACAGCAGGAAGACTCAAGTAAGTCAACAAGAGAGGTTCTGGAATAGTTTCAATTTTTATAAAGTGCATATTTTCTCTGTTCTGTTTTGGAAATCCCGGATGGCTCTATTCAGCCCTATGGATGGATTAGAAACAGAAAGGACATAATTGACTTGTAGTGAGAATACCGGACTACTCAGTATTCCAGTAGTCCAGAAAGAGCACAGAGATCCACAGAACATCCTACAATGTGATTAGCCAAAGTAAAGTTTTTTGGTGGGAACTAATGGTGTTGAGCTATGGTAAGCTTATTTACAACTCTGTTTCTGATTTAGAAAAAAATTCCAAGAAGCTGATGCTACAACCAACTTTCATGGTTCAGAATACAGGATTTATCCTGGGATCATTTTCAGAGAATATATAATTCTCCAACCTCTTTAGTTCTATAGTCAATCTAATCACCTCTCCTCCTGTTTGTTTCCATACTATTTGTAGGATTATCTTCCTAGTGAAATTTATCTGCTACAGCCCACAACGCTATTGTCTTTTTGGCTAGCTTGACATACTTGTTTCTGGGATTCTGTACCCATGGTTATAAGGTAGTACTCCGAGAACTCTTTTCTTTCGCTACTTTTAGTTTAGGAGAAGCAGATATATTAATTCAATTAACAGCTATTTATTGTAATTCAGATATTGTCATATACAATTCTTTCACCACTGTAGGAAACTATTTACAAGTCTACCAAATATTATAATTTTACTTCCTCATTGTTATTCTGATCATGTGTGATATCTAGGCTAGCAGGATCTTGGTTGTCTGAGGATGTAGAGTATTCCTACTGGACATATTTTTAATAAACTGGTGCATAAGGAGAGTTAGGATATACCATGCTGGTAAGGGAGGAGCAGTGGTGAGTTTGTACTCTCTACTCGGGTGAATGCAAGGACGGATTTCCATGTAGGACTTTGCCTTCTGTTTATACTCAGGATCTGAGTCCCAGCCAGGGCACCTCAGCCAACAAACAACACAAAAGATAACAAAGCATAAATTCTCTATGCCCTGCTGTCAGAGTTTAAAAGCTTGCTCAATAGAGTTATCACTGCTAACCAACTTATTCTCCTTGTATTTTCTTTTTCCCTTTCCTTCCTTCCTTCCTTCCTTCCTTCCTTCCTTCCTTCCTTCCTTCCT
>NW_012117088.1:1536187-1578687 GCF_000951035.1 Colobus angolensis palliatus
TTTCTTTCTTTCCTTCCTTCCTTCCTTCCTTCCTTCCTTCCTTCCTTCCTTCCTTCCTTCCTTCTTTCCTTTCCTTTCTTCTGTTCTTTCTTTTTTCAGACAAAGGTCTTCCTCTGTTTCCCAGGCTGCACCAGTGGTGCGATCACAGCTCACTGTAGCCTCAACCTCCTGGGATCAAGTGATCTTTCCACCTCAGCCTCCCAAGCAGCCAAGACAATAGGCTTGCACCACCACACTCAGCTAATTTTTGTATTTTTTGTAGAGACATGTTTTCACCATGTTGCCCAGGCCAGTCTCAAACTCCTGGCCTCAAGTGATCCACCTGCTTCAGCCTCCCAAAGTTCTAGGATTACAGATGTGACCCACTGCATCCTGGCCTCCTTGTATTTTCATTTGTTCTCAGGCTCTGGACAATTTTCACGTCTTCTAGAGAAATAAGGCTCTCTATATATTCTTTGGTTTAAAAAATAGTACTTGGTCAATGTTCCAAAAGACACTGCTGAAAGAAAATGGAGAATGTAATTTCTTTACTTAGGAAAGTGAGTCCCCTGGGACAATTTGTGTGAATCTCACCACCTTGATCCTCATGAGGAATGTAATGCCCGGAAACTTTGTGTTTTGCCAAATTCCTTAAATCTTAAGAGTAAGATAACATTGACTAAGAAAGATGCATAACTTTCCAGAGATCCTAACACAGCACGTAGACAATGGCTAACTGGATTCTATAGCAAGGTGATAGGATACACACCTCAGCCTGCAGAAAAGCAGATCATTTTAAAGCTCCTCTGAAGCATTAGCCACAAGGATTAAGACTATCTGGGCCAGAACCTAAGGAGGAGCCTGAGAAGATGCACAGTAGATGAGTGGAAGGCTAGGAGATGCTCTAAAACTCAGTAGGCCCAGGGAATGCTAAGTGCTTAGCCCAAAACAAAGCAGATATATGCTGGAATCGAAGAAGACAGAGTGTAGGAGGGTGGATATTTTTCAGCAATAGCACTAGAGTTGGGGGGGATGTAAGTTCTTGTCTAGGACAGACACTGTGAAAGATAGCAGAAAAGTGACTCAGCCGGGAGGCAGAAAGCAAGGAAACTTGTGAATCTGATCTTGGGCAAGCCATATAACAAAAATGGAGCATAATCCTCTTCCTACTTTGCTTAGGCAGTTACTAAGAGGATCAAAAGCATTGATAAATCATGCTACACATCTTAGCTACCCAAGGATCTGGTCTCTATGTCCTTTGCATTCAAAACCATCGTGACCTTACCATGTCCATCATCTTACAATGTGTTAGGTATTGTAGAGAAAACCTTCTTTTCTGTACACATCTACAGAGCAGTCTGAAAGCTTCAGATCTGGATAGTGATCTGAGGCAATTCATAGACCTAGAGGTATATTGCAAGAACAGAGCTGCTAACATTTTCTTCTCCTTCCTTGAACCTACAGAGCTCTTTCTTCAACTCTTTTCACTCACCTGTATGGTGTGCAGACTCCTTTCTCTTCAGTACATTTTTTTTTTTCTTTTCACTGACAGTGGTCCTGAATCTTAATGAGGTATTAGACTATCTCCACAACTTCTGAGCTACAAATCTGGGACAATGAATCCACTTTTTGAAAGGTTGACATAAATTTTCAGTAGTTAACTTTTGTAATGAGCAGCATGTCAGGAGCAAGGCAAGAAAGCAAGAACAGACGTTCTGGCACGAAGATGCTACTCTGCTAATATTAAACTGGTTCACTGAATCAGAACTATTCCAAAATGGACAGCTCAGCAGGTTTAGTGATATGTCTGGAACAGTGTAATAAATTTGGTTTCCTAACTTCAATTTGACAGCTTTTTAAAATGTATATATAATAGTGCAGTCCTTGCATTCAAAAACCATTGTGAACTTTCTCTGTTTAAAGCATTGTGATAGGTAGTATAGCAAAAACAAAGATAAATACAATATTCCCTTCTTTCCTTTCTTCCTTCACTCAGCATGTATTTATTGAGCACTTACTGGGACAGGCTTGCAAGGGTGAGTGTGAGAAAGCATAATCTCCACTCTTACAGGGCTTATGGTCCTTTGAATGTAACAGATATTAATCAAACAACCACACAAACAAATATAAAATTGTCACAGTGATAAGTGCTATATAAGAGCACTACATAGGATTGTGAGAGTGTATATTAAATTTTGCTTCATTGTGGGAGTCAGAGAAGCCTGTCTGAGGAAAATATTACTTGATCTGAGACATAAAGAATGAATGACAGTTATCAGGCAAGATGGGAAAGAAAGAATATTCCAGGCACAGAGAACAGCATATGCAAAGATCCTGTGGTGGGAGAAACCACACTGAGTGTAAAGGTCTGAAGGAAAGCCAGAGACTAAAGAGAGCAAGGGGGAATGTGGTGGGGGAAAGTTCAAGATGGTAGGAGGATCCCTGGCCACAAAGAGCATTACATGACATTGAAGGGCAGTGGGGAAAACATATAAGAAAGAGAGGAGGTGGGAAGTAGGAGAGGAGGCCGAGTAGAGGTAACACATCGACTAGTTAAGAGACTATTGTGACCAAGAGAAAAACAATTGTAATTGTAACTGGATTCGGTGGTGATAATAGTACAGAGAGGGGAAAATGTATGGATTTGAAAGCTATCTATGAAGTAAAATCTACCAGTTAGGCGATGGATTGATTACTCGCAAGGGAGAGGCGATATGAAGAACAACTGTTGGGTTTCTTGTACAGCTGGGTGGATTCATGGTGATAGGGAAGTGTGGAATAAGACCTAATTTGGGCTGGGGAAGGAATTACATCTCTTAAACTTCTTAGTATCCTCATGACTAGTGGTAGTTACAGAATGATTTGATTATCCATTTAGCCAAAAATATTTGTTGACTATCAATCGTGTCCAAAGTTATGGTAAAGTAATGTTGACAAGTGCAGAGACAAATAAAATCTGGTCCTCCTCTCAAGAATCCAACAGGTGGTGTAGGTTCTGTGTCCTCCAGTCCCACTAAACCAGTGTCCTGGACAGGGTTCTGTCTGCACAGAAGCAGGAAGTCTTTTATTAAATTTGCTCAAAAGTGGCATGTTAGTGAGACCTGGTTATTTTTTACTTAATAAAGACCAACTTCTTCTTTGGTCTGATGGCCTTAGTTAGCCTTTTCCCATCAATAGGAAGTTGAGGGATTTGGGCTAGGTGGCTTGTGACTGCTCTGATTTCTGTGAAGTTGTAACTTAGGATTTGCCATACTATTCTATAACAGAAGGAAAACGCTATGAAAGAGCAGCCACTGGGGCACAGATGTCTGGTTACTCACTCCCACATTCATCTCTCTTCTCAGTAAAGGTAGGGAAAACAGATTTATTTCAGGGCAGCATATCGCCCTGTCATTTGCCAGGCTTCACAAGCACCAGAGGGCGTGGCCATGGGGCCGGGTTTTAGCCAATGAGAAGCAAGCAAAAGTGTGGGCATTTTAAGGGGAAATGGCCAACCCTCTATGGTTCTTTTTCCTTCCTGCTACCTTGAGTGCAGATGAAATCAGGAGAGCAGACCTTTTACACTGGGAGATCACTTTGAGAACTATGGCTCTTTGATGAGAGGGTGAAAAGGCAAGAACGAAGAACCTAAAACCCTAACATTTTGGAGCCACCATATCTGTCCTGCACTGTAACTCTGGGTTTTATTATATGAGAAAGAAAACAATCTTCTATTTTGTAAAATAAGCTACAGTTATTTTTCGTTTTAAGTCACAAGCAAGTAAACCTAATTCTAATGGATTTTTAAGCTATGACAGCTACAGCTATCAATAAATCAGGAATTCATCAGAGCTTAGAATAAAGTCACTGGGAATGTTTCTTTGTTTTATTTATCTAATTGACTCTCTTCCTGTAAAATTCTGAGATCCTTAAGGGGAGAGAAGATGTAAAAATCTACATTGAGCAGAGTACTCTAAAAGGGCTATATTTTATATGTTAATGTATAGATAATGTTTGTAAAGTGACTTATAGATTCAGAGCACGTGAAAGATGATAATAATTTGTCTTACTTTAGACAACCTGGAAATTTATCTGGTCTTTGATAAAAATGCAATCTCCCAAGCCAAGCTATCTCCAGGACTCTATCTAAGTAATAGTAATTTATAAATAAAAATTCCCATTTAAATTGCAGAGCAAATGCTCAACACCTTAATAAGAGAATGTGGAGGGCAAGGAGTCAATCAATCAAATCTAGAAAACGGTTTCTGGGAATTTAAAACTTAAATAATCAATTAGCAAGAAAAAGATATAAAGAAAAATTCTGATGTTTGCTGCTTGATTTATTTCAATCATTATATAATAAGGGTTATTTATTGACTGGTATCTCATCTCTTTTTTCCTTTATATTTTCACTAGAGTCTTGATTGGTTGAGTGTCACTTCTGGGGCATGGAATTAGTTGGGGCACTACTTACATGGGGATGTGATGAGATTGAGGAATGCAAGGATCAGGTAGGGCATGGAAGAAGAGAGTAGCCAGAGTGAAATTTGAACTGAAGTCTAGGAAAGAAGCAATAGTAATGGCTTGAGAGATAGCACCAATTGTTAAGTCCAAGAGAGTGAGCAGAGGGAAATGAGCTGGAAGCCAAGGGAATCAGTGGTGAGGCAGAGTTCTTGGCGAGTGGGGGCAAGAAATTAAGAGAAGCATATGGGTCAACTGCAGTGTGACTTTAGTTTCTAGCCTTGAAGCAGGCACTTACACAGCCTAAAGAGAAGGGATATCAACACTCCCAGAAACACTTCCCATGGTAAGTTTGGCTATTCCCAGTGGCATTTTTCTGTCGTATAACATTTCCTGATGTCTGTAGAAAACCAAACACCGCATGTTCTCACTCATAGGTGGGAACCGAACAATGAGATCACTTGGACTCGGGAAGGGGAACATCACACACTGGGGCTTATCATGGGGAGGAGGGGAGGGGGGAGGGATTGCACTGGGGAGTTATACCTGATATAAATGATGAATTGATGGGTGCTGACGAGTTGATGGGTGCAGCACACCAACATGGCACAAGTATACATATGTAACAAACCTGCACGTTATGCACATGTACCCTAGAACTTAAAGTATAATAAAAAAAAAAAAAAAAAAGAAATTCACTAAGCCTTGGGTTTTAGAACCTCACTATCTACCTGGGCAGGTTTTCCTGTCAGGAGTTTGTAAGAGAGATGAGCTCTTGTAAACTTTGACTTAATTATTTTAAGATCTTCCCATCACTGAGATGTGTCATGCAAATAAGAGATATCAAAAAATGTCTGTTATGAATGTATACATATATGAAGGCATTAATGAATGCACAAATGAATGTATGAGTGAAGAGAAACTATATTCTCTGTTAGAGCTAACTGTATTTAATGCTTATCTCCAGCTGAAAATTAGAGAGTCACTGACAAATTTGCCACATATCAATAAGCAAAAATAAATATAGAACTGTTGTATATATTAATATTATATAATGGTGGTAAGACTACTGGCTCTGCCACACTGACCATTTTCTACTTTAACTATTGAAAGTTGATTCTAGAAATAAACTGCTCCATCTTTGTATATCTCATCAGAATATTAAGCTTCTTTGTTAACATTTATCAAGAAAACATGATGTTATTCCTAAAAGTAGCTCCATTGTTCCAAATGTTTCCTTTTTCAGATAATCTATGTGTCTCACACTTTATAATTTAGTTATAGATCATTTTAAGTATATCAAAATTATAGTAGGAAAGTTTTGAGCTAGTTTCTAGAATGTAGTGTCTGAAAGTAGGATTGTTAAAAATAATGTAGATTAAGGGCAGTCTTATAAGAATAGCTCAGGTGACAATTTGGGCTTGTATCACCTCTTTTCTCTTTCTTCCTCTTCTTTTTATTCTTACTGTCTCTTTCTCTCTCTCTTTCTTATTTTAAACTAAATTTATATAGTACTAATAATAGCCTAAATAAAAAATAATTCCACAATTCACCCAAATTAAAAAAAAAAAAAAAACCACCCTCTTCATTCACCAGTTTTGTTACTACTTTTAGATGGATGGTCAGTAAAAACTGACTTCTTAAATGCTTTTCTAAATGGTTTCATTCTGTCTTGGCCTGTAGGAGAAAGCTATTTTATAATTAATCAATGAAAATTTATATTTGACGAAATCCAGAAAAGAGAGAACTATGAAAAAGTAAAAATAGTAGAATAAAACCAGGGTCTCAAATACATTTCATTTTGTTTTATCTTGTGTGCATGCATTTAACACATTTTTCTCACAACACACTTCTTGACCCCAAATCTTCCAAACCATCTTGCTAATGTTAGTTATTGTTCCTTGAAGCCATCTCATTTTCTGATCTTTGCAAAGAACTTTCTGATGATTATGAGATTCACATGTCATGACTATTTATGGCTATTTTTTAATACTGGAGTATTAGTGTGTCATGAAATGGATTTCATTATCATAATGTAAAGGCCAGTTCAATCAACTGCATCAAAACACAGAGTGAACAATTTGACCTAAAGAAAGTGTATTAAACTGTGTGGGTGTGATTATGTGTGTACATGTTCACATATTTCTACACTCACTTCATGTCTTACCATAAACTGTATTTCTCTCCTCTTCCATTCTTGGATTCCAATATTCAATAAAGATATTTCACTTACTGTATTGCAAAGAAAATCATGAGTAGTGCCACAAAAAACAGTTGAAAAGCAAATAAAGATGCTAAAAGCTCTTGATTTCAGGTATGAGTGAATTTTATGTCTGCTATGTTACAAATTGGGATAATATCTTAAAAGACAGTAAGCTGTTTTGGATAGCTTCAGTCTTTACCAGTGCTTTTCAAAGAACCTTCTTTGTACCTTTTTCTTCCTTCACAAAAAACTCCTTTGATCTGAATGAGATTTTTGCCTAAGGCTTAATAAAATTCAATAGCTGTTAAACTTCACTTTTCTGCCTTGTATGCATTCTTTATTAAATTATTGAAGATTTCATTCTGGGTTAAAAGTAATCAACATAGTTAATATATCAATTACTGCCTTGATTCTTAAACATAAAACCTAAATATGAAACAAAGAAATAGAATTTGTGCCATTATTTATTAGTTTTTATTTTCTAAAATTGAGGGTGTTTTGTTGCTGTTGTTATTATTTAAAGGAGTATCTGGATTTCATTTATTTATCAGATAGTTGTTTAATCCTTACTACTGGTAAAGCATTCTATTGATATTAGAGGATAAAAAGTTGAATAAGGTATTTTTCCTTGTCTTAATGAGCAAGAAGTGTGAATGGGTGGGAAGATTCACATACAAATAATTCAAAAGTGTGAGAGGGTAGAGGCAAGGACAGAATGAAGGAGAGAAAAGGGACAAAGAGAAAAGAAGAAAAGGTGAGCCATGTAGTGTGGATGAGGCAGTGGAGGATTGCCTGGCCTCATCGCCATACTGCCTATGAAACTGTTACTCTGCTTTTCCGGATGGAACCAATGATATTATCCTGTGGGAATATGTATAATGCTCATCACTCAGGCAACAATAACTCCCAATTGGTAAGCTGTATGTTTCAGGCATTATCTTATTTCACTATCATCAGCCACTTGAAGAGATAGGTGATATCAACCCCATTTTGTTGAGGAAAATGCACCCCAAAAGACAGATCGATCTGTGTATAGTCATACGTGTGCATTCCTCCAGCCAACAACTGGAGGAACATAAATGAATCTGACATCAGTTTGATGCTGGAGCCGATGTCCTATGCACTTTCCCCTCACATCTCAGCAGTGCAAGTCAATAGAGAAGTCTTTTGCCTTTGAGATGGGAAAACAGACTGGCGGGAGTGAATGTTCTTAAATCTCATCCTAACAGTGTGGTTCAGGGTGAGAGGGTTCCTCTGTCTAAGGCAGGTGGATATTATAGCATAACACATAATACAATTTCATGATATATTTCCTTTCATACAATGCATAGCTCATGCTGTTTAAACAAAATATCTTCAGACATGCTTAGCTAAATGATACAGTCTTACTTTCTTTGTTCTCACCTAAGTATAACATTTGGAAGCAAGACGACTTTTATATTGGCAGGCTAGACTGACAAACAAATTATTTGAAGTCTTTAAATGTCTCATCATTGGTCAAATGGGAGAAATATTCACTTGAAAGGTAGTTCTGACAATTTAAACAGCTAATAGAGGGAGTATACTCAGCAATACTTAAGGTATTTGTGCCAGTAAAGTATCTAAGGAACTAATAAGAGGTACCCACTCTATAAAAACCATTATTAGAAATTGGTCTTATTAACACTCGTATTTGTGGGGTTCCTTCCAAAATTCACATTTTAACTCTTATTTCTAATGACACTAGTTAAAATTAAAGCACTTTAAATCTAGAACATTTTCAACATCACATAGGGAAAGCAACTAATTTTCTGGCCCATTTATTACACAAAGCTCCCTAAATCCAGGCCAAAGCAGCTCTTGCTCTGTTTACAGTGATTCCACATTAAACACAGATCTAATTTGCAAATTATTATCACCCTTAGACTCCAGATTTCTTTTATTCCCATGCCTGGAAAGAATTTATACCACTTTTTCCTCATGTAGTCATTTACATTTTTGAAGGCCAAGTTTCTTTTTATGTACAGTTCTAACTTCTTTGGATTATATTTCTGGTGTCCCTGGTGTTCGATACTCCTCCCAAGGTAGGATCATCTTAAAATTTTATGAGTATGTTTTGAGATCTGCATCTTCCCTCAATACATAAATAAAAATGTTGAATTAGAAAGAACCTCACACATATCCCTCATGATAACCTCACTTACTATAATTCAACACAGATTTCACAAAAATTAACTCAATTCATTTTTACAGACATTTATTAGAGCTTTCCTGCTATAGCAGGAGCTGGAGGTGAAGAGGTGGATAAGCACATATTCCCTGTTTTCAAATATTTCACATGTGAATTACCCATGAGAAACCATTTCTTATCTGAGAGCTATCCTGTAACTTCTTGGTCCGTGCAAAGGTGAGAGAAAATATCTCTCACTCGTTTTGATCCAGCACAGTTTAAAAAGTTAGAGTTACTATTAATTTGTTAAATATGAGTATTATTGGGTAAATGCTGTGTGTTTGTATCATTGTGTATTATTCACAGACTCATTCATAGTTGAAGAAGCAAATAGTTTTGGGGTTGAAAGGCACTGGAGAGATTACTTGTTGTGATACATCAAAATCCTAGAGAGAGTGTAACTGTTTGAACAGGGTCTCAAAATGAGCTAGCAAAACAAGTGGTAGTGTTGTATCAGTTTTTCCACTGCTCTGAATTGCCTTGGTAAATTATATCCATGTTATGTATGTCATCTTCTCTTAGAAGGTAAGCTCCTCAAAGACTGGGTTTCTATCAAGCATAGATTTTGTGCTGATGCTACCATGCTTTGAGCTTTACCTTGAATTAACAATGTATTTATTATTTGATATTTAATATTAAATATTAGACAACAGTTGTGTAGGTTTGTGCTTTGAATGTGTGGCAGAAGGGTGTAGAGGACATAAAATGTCAAAAAAACAGCGGAAATTTTAGATGGTGTTAGATGTATCTGACGATAGGAAGATGAATTTTAAAGTTTTATGGGAGAATTTAAGGAATGATTCATTAGAGGTACCCAGAAAATTAAACAAAAGAAAAGATTAGGCTAT
This sequence comes from Colobus angolensis palliatus, assembly GCF_000951035.1. Classification (NCBI taxonomy): domain Eukaryota; kingdom Metazoa; phylum Chordata; class Mammalia; order Primates; family Cercopithecidae; genus Colobus; species Colobus angolensis. The sequence continues at coordinate 1,545,867 of NW_012117088.1, forward strand.
TATTACTTCTACAAAAATGTGTAGAAGACTAGAAATATACTCAGCCTCAAATAATATTTGAATAATATTTTTATAACAATATAAACAATTCTGATTTAATTAAAACCTGTGATATAGTTGATAGGAAGAACTGAGGCAAGGTAAATAGCTACAATTTCATCTTTCATAGCGAGAACAAGATAGATGATGTCAGAAACTAAAAAAGCAAGCAGTGACTCCCTAACCATTTAGAAATATGGAAGTAAATATCAGAAGAAAACAGCTAAAAGAGTTAAAAAATGGCTGCTTTTGTTGGCAAATCACTGAGGTGAGGAGAAGTTGTGTGAGAGAAGCTGTTTTATTTATCACATATCCTGGAGAAATACTTGACTTTTAACTTGGTATTACTTTTATAAAAATTATTTAGCCTAGAAAAGAATAAATGGGTATATCTATATGTATATAATTAATAGAAAAATATACACTCGACTCGTCACAAAAGTACATTTAGTAGAAGAGATAGCTGGGATTCTGCCAACTTATTTTTAGAAACAAGGCCACAAATCAGGAAAATTGGAGCCAATCTGGATGTTATCTATTAGAAGACCAACAGTGTGGGTCTGTTTCCCATAATTACTGCATGAATAGGCAAAGAGAATTCTAAATAGGACAATGACAACTACTCTGTAGTGAGAACTTCACATTCATATTTCACTTTTGTGACTAAAATATAATGAATTGTATTTTTCCAATCCTTTTATACATCCCAGAATACACGATTAAAAAGAGAAAAATATGTATACACATGGTCATATAAGTTCCCTAGTTACATCAGTATCTTGATTTATTGATTTGCTACATGTTTCAAAAATAATGTTTGTATACTTTTTTGATGAGATATTTAAAAATATATCAGGACCGTATTCTACTTGTTCATATTATAATCTCCACGACTATGGACAAGTTAGCTTATTTCATTGACCCATAATTCCTAATATTGGAAAAATAATTGAAAAGCATATCACATGCTCAGGTCAGTGCTTAGGAAACAGTGGGCACCCCACAAAATCGTGATTATTATTTTTTATAATTATCTTATCTTCTATATTTCTTCATAGGACAGCACAAAATACCCCAACAAAGAAAATGACTCCTTATGGTACTGCTCATTAGATATCTGAGGATTCCCTTTCCAAATGTCCTTACAGCTCTTATAAAAGCATTTACAACAATCTAGTAGACACCCTTCTTCAAAAAGTAGCAAAAACCAAACAAACAAAAAAGCAAAGACCTCCACTTTGTGAGGAGATCGATGTTGTCAGTAGCCCATTTCATTTTGTCTCTTCTGCAATAGCATAAGTATTGTCAGAGTTAAGAGCCAAGCCCCAGTCATACACAGCTGATGGATAAGGCAGCCAGACTGTGGATACAATTGCTGCAGGAGTAGCTCAATGCCATCTGGAGCATGTCCCTGGTGAATCATGCCCTATATGTAACTGAGAGCTGCCAACTCACAAGTGCTGGAGAAAATTGGAGGAAGTAAGTTAGAAAGAGAACTAGAGATGCACAGTTTTTGAATAACCGCCAAACACCTACAATTCTTAAAATTCTGCTCACAACAATAACAGCTTTATATGTCTGTGTGATATTCATACAAATAAATCTATTCAATTTGACATAAAGTAAAATTTGTTCATAAATTATGTGTCTCTGCAGTTTTTTTATAAAGTGGTTTTTGCTGATTTCCTAAGGGTTATTCACAATTTATATAGTGTTTCTTAATTTAACATGTCCACTGTGATATGTCCATTATGAACAGGCTGAAAAATCTTGTAGTGTATCTACATATGTATCAGAAGTTAAAGTGTTTTGCCAAAAATACCCAAACAAACTAGCTTTTCCATATCAACTAAACTCTTTCTCAGTGAAAGCATACCATTAGTTTTTGAGTGTTTGTCAAACAAGGCAGTTAGTGTTTTTTTCTGGCAGTTATTCTTACAACTTTTATTTCTAGGCTCAGCTGCATTCTGCTGTGTTCTACAATATTTCCAAAAACTCTGTTCATATTCTTACTCATCTAAGAAATTACAAACGCATCTGCGGTTATTTAGTTGTTGTTATCATATATGACAACACTCTGCTTTACAGTGAAGTGTTCTAAGCTACAGTTATTTTCTGCCAGATTCTATTTCTCTTAGCACTCTGTCTATAACGTATGCGGGATTTCCCTCTCTTAGGTACCATTCACTTTCTGAGTTTGAAGATCCCATGTCTTTTACAATGCCAGGTTTTTCCTATTACTAACAAGTATAGTTTGATGTCATACACTAGTATTTAACACCTATTTATTTCCTTGTAAGTAGTTTCAAAGAGTGTATATTTGTCTTTTGAAAAAGAACAAACTCAATTCTCTAATGCAGTTACCTCTCCAGCTCAACATATCCTGAGGCTGTTCTGGCAAAAGGCTGTAAAAGATTGGTATTGATATTCTGCAGCAGTCACATTGTCAAGCTTCCAACAGGAGGAAGAGCATTTAGAAAATCTGGCCATGTGGTAGCTAATTACACTATTATAAACTGAATTTACAACAGGTGACTTGTAGGCTATGAATTGACAAAAAGTACCTAAGCACTTCTTCAATTATTTTCCCATAAATTGAGAAACAAAAGTAGTATTCTTTATGTGGTACATCAATGTAGATATGTTAAACATATTGCAAAACTCCTACACAGCTTTTGTAATCTCACATACACCTTCTTGGTGCTTATTTTCATTATTTTCTTAAAATTCGTATTTAGTGGGTTCCTTGTGTTCTTCTACGATTTTTTTTTTTTTTTTTTTAGATGGAGTCCTGCTCTGTCACCCAGGCTGCAGTGCAGTAGCATGATCTCGTCTCACTGTAACCTCCACCTCCCTAGTTCAAGAAATTCTCTTGCCTCAGCCTCCCGAGTAGCTGGGACTACAGGCGCATGCAACCATGCCCGGCTAGTTTATTGTATGTTAGTAAAGTCAGGGTTTCACCGTGTTGCCCAGGCTGGTCTCGAACTCCTGAGCTCAGGCAATCCTCCCACCTCAGCCACCCAAAGTGCTAGGATTACAGGCGTGAGCCACTGCACTCAGCTCTTCTGTGATTTTTAAACTGGAGGCTCATTCCAGTCATTAGAAGACAACTAAGGGAGATGACACACACTAACATAACACTAAAAGACTTTTAGAGCTTTCTTCAGTAAAACTCTCTATACTTCTAAGTGTGGAACACATAACTGGTCTTGAAATCTGATGTTTGTTTTACATATTCTTGTCCTTTAAAACTTATTAAGTGTCTAGGGAAATGTGTGCTTTGTATTCAGGCATGATCCATGTGTCATTGAAGGCAATGATCCAATGTGCTATGGAAATTTCCTGGGGCGTATTATAAGCTATTGTTTGCCATCTTGGCTAGATAATCCTGCCTCATTTATTGGAGGGCCATTTCAGCTCTACTGTCAACAGTGGAGGAGGATCAGGTCACCTTTGCCTAGAATATTATGTAAAAGCTGTCAAATGTTCAGGATTACAGGCACATTAAATGTTCGTTAAGATTTCAGTCATACCAGTATTACTGAGGAAGGTTTACGGTGAGTTTGTCATAATTCTGCCTTGGATTTCTCCACTTTCATGCTAAAATCTTATAATAGTATGACCAAAATTTCATTATAAGTAGTTCTTTGTACAAGAGGAACAGATGTTGGCAGGTTTATCTGCTTATTTTTATGAATGTTAGAACAAGCACATTTTAAAATAAAAAATGAGCTAATATATTTTATCTTTCAAAATTAAATATGCATTCCTTTTATTTTGCAAGTCATACAACTTCAGTATATCAACACAGACTTTTCATATTTGGAGAATCAGCTTATTAAAAGCTACAATAAGTTTAATAAGGAATTTTTCATTATGGTATCCATTATAAAAAACACAGCTTCTAAGTAAGACTAGAGCAGTTCATTTTGAAGTGTATTTACTTTTCACATTATCAACATTTTATTATAGTATTAAGAGATGATTGGTCTCACTGCACAATATAAATGCAGTGGGCATTCATAGACAAACTGATATTGGCAGCCTCTCAACACTTCAAAATAATAAATAGTATTTTTGAAAGGTATTTCAAGGTTAGCATGTTTCATTGATGACTCATGTTGAGTTATTGCTATCACAAAGTTTCCATATTTATTGGATCCGGTCTAAGACATTCCATATTTATTGGATCAGGTCTAGCTTCAGGTTATTGAGAAGTCTCCATGATGAATTTTGCCCGTGATATCGCAAGAACCCACTGCATCCTTTCTTCCTGGCTTACAGGCCTCCTTTCTTTCATCCTCTCACTTCCTCAGCCCTACAATCATCTACATCCATAGAATTCTTTATATTTAAGGCACCTGAACACTTGCTATGTCACCGGAAGTATCTCAGTTTTAATCCTAATATTTTAGTGGTCACATCCTTCCTGGGAATATGTAAACCTACACATTTGCATTCTTTATTCCAAATTTCAGTTTACATAACAACATAGAAGGAAAAACTGGTCCAGAGTCAAGGTCCAGTTAATTCCTTGCTTTTATCTCAGTACTTTTACTTTAAAATTTACTTTTTTTTTTTTTTGCAATCAGCAACTCTATATTACAAAATCAGTTACAGAGTTGGTGCAATACACTCTGCTCTGGTAGGAACCTTCCTCAAGTGCAAGTGCAACACAATACCTATAAAGGAACTGGGACACATTTTAAATTCCCAGACACATATTTTAAATGCTCAAAAGATCAACTGTAAAAAATCAAACTATCAACAATCAATTTTTCCAAATATAGAAATATTTTAAAATACAACTCATTTCCTTATATATATTTTAACATCTAAATTTTCATTTTAGGGAGAACTGTTTAAGGCATGAAGAATGCATTTCTTCAGATTGGAGCAGAGCCTCGAGAAGATTCTGGCTTGGCTAATGGTGAAGGAAAGAGGGAAAATTAATTCCAGAAGATGTGTCATATCTCAGGCAGCACAAACCAGAATGAGGGCAATGATTAGAGGACTGAATGCAGGAAGAGGTGGGGGGAGCATAGCGTCATCATATAATCTGTCACCCAATTATATTTCCCCCTTTTCCACTCAGCTCCTGTCCTTGAATGTGTATTCTCTAACAAGTTAATTTACTGATTTTATCACAGTAAGTAAGAGAGCAAAGTTGCCTTTTGAAACACATAATTTTAAATAAAGGATATAAGACTACCTTTTATTATTAATGGAACATCTTGGTGTTGTATAAAGAGCACTGGTCTGGAAGTAGAAGAGAGCTTTGTCTTTGTCTTATCTCATCCTTCTTGGTCTGAGACTGACGAAATCCAAGTTCTCTGTTCTTCTATTGCCTTCTATGGAAATAGAAAGGCAGACCAAAGACCTGGAGGTGATAGCTAGCATCTATAATCCATGCTTCATGGTGTCCTAAAAACAGCATGCTCATTAATTGACTCTAAGTTAAATGCCTTTCTTGAATGTTTTAAAATTCAAATCTGATGTGTTTTCAGAAGTATAATTCCATATAATTTTGCTGCAATTTTACCCTAATTTCTTTAACAACATTCAACAAATATATTACTGATGCCTAATCAATTAAGAGGTATCACTCCATCCCAATAAATGGAAGCCTTCACTTAGCCTAGAATGTTTGAGTCCATTGTTTCCTCATTGCCCAGATTGGGAAATTTTATACCCCTCTTTTGAAAAATGATAATTTTTTAGAGTGCAAGAAAATCTTCAACTCTCTCCTGAACCCACAGGATATAGATGGAGAAAAAATGCAATGGTAATTTTGGTTGTGAAAATTAATAAACCCGGCATGATGACAGTGCCTCATGAACAATGGAGAGAAGTTAGAAGCTCACATTCCCCTCCAGATTGCTGGAGTCATCTAGTATAGTTATTCTTCATCAGAAGTATTTATGGCTGTAAATTGTTTTTGCTTTTCATACAGTTGTCTTCTGATTCTCCTGGATTGATGTCAGATATGATAATCAAACTAAGCTTGTACTCCCGTAGGCAAGAGGGTTTGGGATTCTTGATGACTTGAGAGATGTGTGGGGTTTTTGAAAATGTCTTCTGTAGTTGTTTTTCCACTGCCAGCCAGCCAAGGCCTTCCCTGGAGCTCTGGGAGAAGTTTTTCCCCCTGGACAGACAGTGGTAACCTCACAAGGTCAGCCTTGTGAAATTGGAAGAGAATGGTTTCCCTGGCAGTGCTGATGGTTCATTGTGGCCATATAAGGGCCAAGATCAGAAGAAATTTCCCACATCTGAGCCCACTTAACTACTCAGCAAGAAAGAAATCAGAGCATTCATCGCAGTAAAGAAATGCCTGCTTGATTTTATCATGAGGAGAGTAGCATTAGTAGGTGGATTCTTTGACATCTTAGTGAACCTTTGTATCTTATTTTCTCCCCCAGGCTTCCATTTTTCTTCTCTCAAGTCCACAGTTTCTCTTTCTTTGTTCAAACTGTTTTCTGAAACACCCCATAAATACAATGCTAGAAAACACTTGGATAACTTCCATTTCCTACTCTGACAAAAGTTAAAAGAGTGGAATAAAGCAAGTCTCTGTCCAACCCACAAACTCCTTTGCATTTTTTAATGTAAATATCAGAAGGAGTTAATACGTTAATTTTTATATTCCTTATGTCATATGCAAAAGTAGAAAGTCATGCAAGGTTTGCCATTTGGTTTATCAGCCACTGTCCTGGAAATCTGAGTATCGAGAACCATTGGCAGGGCCCCTTCTCTGTGCTCTCCTCAAGCCAGGTAATACTGCTACTACCTCTACCACTATTACTAGCAGCTAGGAATATTCAAGGAATCGTACTGCATAGATAATTGTAGCAGCTGGTTCTTACATATTGCTATATATAACAATTCCTTGCATATTCCTTGCATAGAAAGGATAGTAGTAGCCAGCAATATAGAGTTAGTATATAAGCTAGCTCTTATATAGTGCTATATATAACAATTCCTTGCATATTCACTACCATTACTAGTAGAGCTAGCTCCTATATAGTGGAATATGCAATACATTGTTTTAAGTGCTTAATTCATTTAACCCCCACAGCCCTCTGAGACAGACACTATCTTTAGTCCCACTTCACAGAAGACTGGGATAGAGAGATTAATTGACTTGCCCAAGCTCACACAGCAAGAAGAGCCAGGATACAACAAAAACAGTGTCTTCACTCTTTAGCACTATGTTCAGGTTTCATTTGCATGTCTTCATTTATTTTTCCATCTGAAATCCTTAAAACTAGTACCCTTGACCAAGCATCTGAAAACTACAAAGATTTCAAGGAGTAATTCCCTGATCTCTATCATTTAAAATGAAGACTCATAACATTGCTCACCCCTAGTTGTCTGAAACAGTTCTGGTTTATACCTACCACCTGTAGCTTGTTTTACTCTCAAAAGTGTAGTGGTTTACATGTTCGAGAATGAAAAATAATATCATTTTATAATAAAATAATAAAAGTTATAGCTACTCTAAATGGAAACAAAAACCGTATTTGGAAGAACAGAGTGAATTGCTGCTTTGATCAATGAATTTATTTTGGTCAGAAATGGGACAACTTTGTATTTCACCAGTACAGACTCTGGATTCTGGTTTGGAGCCAAACACACATCTCTCATGTGGAATGGGTGTATTCTTAAAAGCATGTTGGAGGTGAGGCGATTGCCATGTGCCCATTGGGGAACTTGACATTTTATTTGCGCTGGTTTTGATGTAGGGAAGCTTATAAAGGGGTGAAAGTATTTTTACTCTTGTTGTGTCTTACTGCTTAAGGAAGGATGGGTTGTTGACTGAGGTGAAGGAAGTGCCAGGATAGGTGAAGGAGGTGCCTTAATAGCACAAAACAGAGAGCTGGCTCCAGAATGAATAGGGCACTGAAGCAGTGCAAGCAGACATAATACTTAAAACGTACAAGGAAGGGGGCAGGAAAGAAACTTCAAACTTCATGTGAATGATTTATATTTACTATAAAGAGCAAGAAGTTTAGGGAAAATTTTGATGAAAATGAGAGAAGTCAGATGAGGAGATTGGAAAACTCATGGGTCAGTAGTATTTAGAATATATTAAGGGAGGTAAAGCTTGAAGTTGGAGGGCCAGAAAGGTCAGAAATATAGACATTTTAATAAATTTATGTGTTATATTTCCACAATTAATTAAACTGTGTTAATAGTCTCTGAATGCAGGGCTAGCACAAAACGCGGATTAAAAATTAAGTTGCAGAATTTGATGAAAGATAGACATTGATAATACTTTCAAAATGTAATAAGTCATATGGTGAAAGGACTGGAGATCATTGAAAATGCTTCCAGGGGAAAGTTTTAGATATAATTAAGCTCAGGATGGAGTAGTAGTACCTCTGGGGTGATAAACTAATGGACTTAAACTATTTTCTCACTTTAGATTTTTCTGTCTCTCCTGATGAAAGTTGTAACTTATAATGGGTAAAAGACTTCTGAGAGCTTAGGTAAGTATTTTTAAAAGTTCTTTGCATATTTTAAGTAGCCTTCACCTCCTTTTGCAATCTTTGATCAATACCTTCCACCTCCTAATCTACCCCGTCCTCACCCATGCAAATCAAACTGACCACTGTTTTAGCCGAGTTTTCATAAATAGCAGAGAGTGAAGAAGATTACATTGCCAGTGCTTTATAGGGAAATGAACTTTCAAGACAAAGGCGAGGGAAAACGAAATGAATCACAGAGGGATGGAAGCAACTGCAAGGTGGTGTGTTATGACGCTGGCCAGACAATGCTTCAGGAGGTTTCCAGACAGGATGCGTGGAAAAGCCACTCAGAGCAGTCCACTACAAGGAATTTATCTAGTGTATTATCCTAGACCTGTCTCCTATTGTTCTATTTGCCTCATGAGCTGTCTACTTCCCTGAGTTTTTTGTTGTATCACTTGGCCCCCTTTGGAAGTGGCATGGGGCTTTGTTTAGTCCAAAATTGGTTGGAGGAGCCAAAGCCTGGAGACCAGGCTTGCAGTAGCTACCTCAGTCACCAGGATCTGTAAACCCACGGAGAGTCTGTGACCTTGATGTCAGCTATGTTGGTCAACTGTCCAAGGTCTAGGAGATAAATGAGGTTGAGAGAATCTGAGGAAGCATTTATGCTATGTTGGATGCAACCACACACTCGTATCCCCATCTTCCTACTGTAGATTCTGCAACAGTATCCATAGCGTTTTCTTATGTATTTGTTTCTTCTTGCAGATCTATAAGAGTATGAGAACACTTAAGCTGAGTTTTTGTACCTGTAGGCCTTAGCACATCTTGTACATAAAAATAATTAATGAATATTTATAAAATAAAAGAATGAAGTTATATATCATCCTTCTCAAAAAATCAAAATTCCAATCCCTTAAATAAAGTATCTAAATTCTTATGACATTCTATTTACCAGGTACCCAGACATCAGAAATTCACACCTAAAACAGTAGCCACTGGGTTTCTATAAACCCTCTGAAAATTTAAGTACATTCTAAAAAATCACACATGGTTCCTGAAAAGTCAAACTAAGCTTTAGGTATGTATTTTAAACATTGCATAGGAATGAAAAAAGAGCTTCTCTGACATGCTATGCTAAAAAATTACCTGCTTATTTCATTGCAAATGATATTTTAGCATTTAACAGTTGGTGGTAATAACTGTTGCTTTTTAAAACAGGTTTATTGTTGTCACTAATTTTTACACTGTTCCTTGCAGATGAACATTTTTGCAAGAAATAAATAAACCAAGGTTAAATAGTTTACCCAAAGGTACAAAGGTAGAGATGGGGGAGGTCTCATCAGATGTTTATTAATTAGTATCTTTTCTACAAAATCACATGCTGATTAGCAGATGAAGATGAATTAAACACATTATCATATCTTCTGTTACCTAATACCTCAATAGGAATCCATAAAACTCTGTGTTAAAATAATAATAGGAAATAATAAATTTATAAAATGATAGTGATAGGCTGGAGAAAACGGTCTAAAGGGATTGGTTTAAAGAAAACTATCACAGATAAATAAACGAAGAAACAAGGTAAGTTTAAATATTGCTTACCTTTTTATTTGCTTAAATATTGCTTCAAACATGCTTGTGTTACAGCATATAAAGTAGCTTAAAATATAAGCCCCAATGTTATCTTTGTAGTTTTTCTACATAAATACAGATCTTAAAATTAGCCTTTATGTTTTTGAGAAAACAATAATCCATGGTCAAAATAATTGGTTCAATGAGCTGGACACCTGTAGTAGGTTTTGGAAGAGAATACTTGCTTGTGGGTCTGAAATGATACCTGCTATTTAGAGATAATTCACTTTAGAAATTTACATATCCAAATCATGGAGAAAATTAATATTAAAATAGAGAAAAAATAAAACAAAGACAAATGTTTTAAACACTACTGGAAAATACATTCAGAAGCAGATGCTGCTTGCAAGCAGATACTTTATATAGAACAGTGTTTTAAGGACAGAGAAGATAGGTTTTCAAGGATTCAGTTGTCACTGGATATAGGCATTTGCCTTTTGTATGCATTTAAGAATTTGCATTCTTGTTCTGTTCTGAGCAGAAGATCTTTTTCTAGCACAATGATAAATCATGTGGTATGTTGTGGTCCGGAAATGTGTGCAGTGAGGTCATTATCAACCCCAGACTAGTTTCTGTCTTTAATGCACATGAATTCACATGTCATCAGACATGAAAACTAAAGTGTTTAGAACCTATGTTCTTTTGCTATTTGTCTTTCCGGTGTCATAAAAAAAAAAAAAAAAAAAACATCACCTTAGAGTATATGAATGACCAGGAAATAAACATAAGAATAATAAAAATTCAAATCACGTCCAAATTAAACTAAAGAAAATTAATCATAGAAGTTTCAAATAGAACATCCACTTGCAAGTAAATGAATTCCAAATTTGGGCAAAGTTTTTTGGAGTTTTAGACTATTAGCATGTAGTCACAGTGACACTTTGTGTTCATTGTTAGGGAATGCACTCTAGGAAAGTCCTAGATGAATGGACACCATGATGCATTGTGCTGGCAGCATTGCTACAGAATTCATCCTTGGGAGATCCAAGAGAGAAAATGTGAAACAGAGTGAATCAAACTGAAACGTGTAAACCCAGAGAAGCAGACATATAAATATGGAGTGTTATTAACACATAGATAATGTCCCTCTGAATTCACCAATTCTTTGTATTGCATTGTCTAACATAGCATATTCTCTCTCCTTTTTAAGTAACTGACCTAACCTCTAGATCTAAAATATTTGTTCTACATCATTTACTTAGAGATGTTATTGTAAGCTATTTTAATTGTTACTTCACATCTCAGTGGATAACTGGGCTTATAATTCTCTGAAATAAAATCAGACAGAAACTTATTTAGATTTAAAAATTGAATTTTTTCTGCTTTTATCTGATGAAATAAATGGCAATACATTTCAATGACTACTAGTGAAAGAGAGAACAGCGTGAATCTGAGTATCCAAATATATAATTTTACAACATCGGGTTAAAGAAGGATATTGATATTCTTTTATGTAAAAAGTATACTTTACTCTAATACTGCAGCTGTCTTTATAAGGGTTATATAATACAGATTTAGAGAAAAAATTTTAAATAAAAATGTAGTTGGATTTATTAGAATATTTTTATTCTAATAAAGTAGCTTAAAAGAAATTTTAAACCCCCTGACAATTAAACAAATTATGGAATTGGATTGTAATGCAAAACACTAATTAGTATATTAAACATTAAACATTAAATCCTTAACTAGTCTGTTGAGAAAGGAGCACATAAGTGTCCTAAGTTGGAAGGCCAAAGGCCAAAGGACATCTGGGGTATCAGAAGCATCATGCACAGGTGCCTGATCCATCTTGTTCCAACCTCATTTCTATATATCATTCCTCATATATATATGAGGAATATAAATAAATATATATATTTATTATAGATATGGTATTATCAGTTTTCTAAATACAATTTAGGAATACTTGAAACATAAGAGCTACCTAGATAGCTAACTAGGGATATTTGAGAACTCTTGATAGAAATTTTGAGTATGTCTGATGATATATATGTATACACTTACACATACAAATATGTATAGACACATACAAACATATATGTATATGTTTAAATACAATTTATGTATATGAAATTTTAGACTAATTTGTATCTACATAGATTAAGTCAATTGCAGACTTAAGCAGGAATGGCATATTAAAAGTAAAAGAACAGAACTTTGGACACTTGAAAATACGTAGATCAGAAATTTTGTATTCATTCAGATGATTTATTGCCTACTTTCTCCTTTTGTTTACATTTGTAAATAAATTTAAAAAAAAATACTAGCCAGGCATAGTGGCTCACACCTGTAATCCCAGCACTTTGGGAGGCTGAGGCCTTCGAGACCAGCCTCGTCAACATGGTGAAATCCCGTCTCTACCAAAAATACAAAAATCAGCTGGGTGTGGTGGCACATGCCTGTAATCCCAGCTACTTGGGAGGCTGAGGCAAGGGAATCGCTTGAATCTGGAAGGCAGAGGTTGCAGAGAGCTGAGATCGTGACACGGCACTCCATCCTGGGCAACAGAGTGAGACTTTGTCTCAAACAAACAAAAAGAAAAAAAAGTAAGGAAAGCCCAACTTGCCCCAAATACAGTAACTAATAAGGGGCAGAGCAAACATTTGTACCCAAAACCAGGGGGTCGAATCTTACAGGACCCTACTGGTGTGCATCTTAATTTACTTAATAGATTTGAATCTAAGAAGCTGTGTACAATAAATGTTTTATAAACTCTGTCCTTGCCAGTGAATTCCCTTGAATTTGGAACAATTCCTGTGTAGTCCCTTAATTTACATAGTTTCTAACCTTAAATATTCATGGATTCACTGTGATTTGCTAGGAAAGGGATGTTTGTTATTATTCGAATGCTTTCCTTTATATAAAGTAACCAATAAGTGTAAAATTATAAAACAAAATTGTAGTTAAAAAACATTGTCACTAAAACTATAGTTATAGCTTCATAAAGTCAGCAACTCTGGACCTCCTAGCAAAAAGTGAAATATTTAGGAAGCTCTATCATTGGTAGAAACTGTGTCATTTTGAGGGTGAAAGGAGTTTGATCAGCAATTACATCAGGGCAACTGGAGTAAATAGGGATAGTCTAAGGAAAACTGATCACTCTACTAGTGAGAGCAGCTTGAGTGATAAGTTTCATTCTGCACGTTATTGGTACTATCCATTTATATTTACATATATGTTTTCAAAATTCATAATTGTAGATGTATCAAAATTGCTATAGGGTTGTTCCTCAGTATCCACAGGGAATTGGTTCCAGAATCCCTGGGGGATACCAAAATCAAAGGATGCTCAAGTCCCTTATATAAAATGGCATAGTATTTGCATATAACCTATGCATATCCTCCCATATACTTTAAATCATCTCTAGATTACTTATAATACCAAATACAAAGTAAATGTGATGGAAATGGTTATTATACTGTATTTTTATATGGATCCTTTTGTTTTATTATTATTATTTAATATTTTGATTCATGGCTGGTTGAATATGATACAGAACCCACAAATATGGGAGACTAATTTTGTAAGCAAAACCAAATGGTCAAGCAGATAATGAAAAATCCAAGATACTCCTAATCTTATAAGAAAGAGATGCAAAATGAAAAATGATAAATTTGTTTTAAAGTATTACTGTGAAGGAAGAAAGCTCTAAATACAAGCCAAATAAAAATAAACACTACTGTGATTGCTGCTATCACTACCCCAATCCCCAGTCACCTATACTAGTGAATACTACCATGTGCTAGGAACTGTTGTGTGTTTCACAGACATTATCTCATATAGCTATTAGAATAATTATATAAGGAAAATATATTATCCATAATTTACTTAAGAGAAAACTGATGGTCAGATAAATTAATATTTTTTCCAATATCAGCTTGGAAATGGCACAAGTGAGATTGAGTAATTTTTTTTTCTCTAGAGCCTATGCTTTTTACTAAAACGTCTAGAGAAAAAAATCTTGGGATTGTAAATGATAGTTGATTCATGTGATCAAATGTATTACTGCTAGTGTAATTAAATGTGATATTTGATATGTGATTAAAAGTAGACAATGTGCTTTAGTAATTAGGTCACTAGGTGGGAAATCAGAATATAAAAGTCCAGTTCTGGTTTTTCTTTCACTACTGCTTATATGGTGCTAAGCAAGTTCCTGGCTCTCTCTGGGCTCCGTTTTCTTATCTACAAAATTAGTTACTTCACTCAATACCCATTTATTGAATCCATTTTTAAATGCGAGGCTCCATTTCTGGTATTTTGTGGAACCCAGAAGTAAATTAGATACAACTCCAAGTCTATATTAAAATTGCATTTGAAATAGCTGTTAGTTCTTCATAATTATTTGAGTAGTTTTGATGGATAAAATGAACTTTAAAAAAGTCCAAGAACTCTGGAAATCAAGTCCTGACCTGAAGTATACTAGTATTTCTTGAGTGCTTAAAATCTGTCATATATTACCTAATTAAATAAACATAAATGTCCTATGAAATAGATACTATTAACTTTACCTTATAGATGAGGAAACAGACTCAGAAATGAAGTTACTTTCTCAAGGTAGCATAGTTAAGAAGTAAATCAGAAATCAAATACAGATCTGTCTCAATCACAGATCCATGTTTTCCATTCATTCACTTATTGAGGGATAACATGTGCCAGGCAGTGTGTTAAATGCTTAGAAAAGAGATCAGATCTCTGTCCAGATGGAACTTACAGTCGCTGGGGAAATCATACATTAAACCAATACATGTAATAAATAGAACCATATACATTATCACATTTGTGAAGGAAAATTACAGTATACTATGAGAATAAATAAGTGGGAGGACAATTCAAGATTGGGTGGTCAAGAAATGTCCCTTTAAGGAAATGAGATCTTTTCTCTTCTTTTTTCTTTCTTTTCTTCTTTTTTTTTAGAAAATGAAACTTAATATATAAAGGATTTGTCCTGGCCAAAATGGAGGAAGGAGCATTCCAGGCAGAAGTAGTTCAAAAGCCCTGAGGCAATGGCTGGAAGACACTGTTCCAGGGGAAGCATAGCTAAAGGCGAAGTTGCTGAGCTACACAGGACACAGAGATTCAAATTTTATTTTAGATTCAATAGGACCCCTTAAGATTTTATGCAAGGAAGTGATATGATCAAAGGCTAAATCTTTTGTTTTGACATTTCACTGGTAAACTAATGTTACACACACACACACACACACACACACAGAATGCAGCAAACTGAACTGAGTAAATTGAAGCAATGTTGAAGAAAAAATGCAGAATACCATCAGTGTAACGCCCAGTTTAAAGCTCTCTAAGAAGAAGGGAGTCATGTTGACTTTCAAGAGAAAATAGGCCAGTCGCTGTGGCTCATGCCTGTAATCCTAGCACTTTGGGAGACTGAGATGAATGGATCACCTGAGATCAGGAGTTCCAGACCACCCTAGCCAACATGTTGAAACCCCGTCTCTAATAAAACTACAAAAATTAGCTTGGCGTGGTGTCTCAGCCTCCCGAGTAGCTGGCAAGTGTGTCGTCACACAAAATGGAAAGTTAATCACTTGAACTGGGAGGGGAATGTTGCAGTGGGCTGAGATCACGCCACTGCACTCCAACCTGGTGACAGAGCAAGACTCCATCTCAAAAACAAAAACAAAAAAAGGAGAAATAGAAAGTAACCACAGCTAAACCAGTAGCCAATTCTAATTGCAGGGATGGGGCAAGATGGGAAGCATGGATCAGAAGGTGGGTAGGATTAATCAAGAAACATTTCAAAGAGGTAAGATCTACTTAAATGCAAATGCGTCATGAAATCCTAGTGAAAGGGCATTTCTCTGGTAGTATTAATCAGAGTAATTGGATAATCTAAACTCAATTTGAAAAAAAAAAAAAAGCCATTTTAGGAATTCAGGCATGAGATGATGACGGCTGGACCTGTGACTGAGATCCTAAATGACAGATGATTGGTTGGACCACTGGTGTCTCTGGCAGGCTCTTACCATAGATGATCTTTTAATGCATGTTTTCATTGTACCTTGCTCAGAGAAAGCAGATATTTCTTTGGCCAAACAGACACTAGGTGGATGTTGCTTTCCTTCATAAATGAGATAAATTCATTCTGAACCACAAGAAAGAGCTTAAACTCTGGGATAATCTAGACTTCAGTGCCGGCATCATTTCAGCCTTATGGCAGTCCATTAGCTCAAGCAAACCCTGTACAATATTGTCAATTCAATAACATCAGGTCAATGGTAAGGTGTAGGAGATGCAGTTATGTGTACATTAGCGTATACTCTCCTACCTGTGCAATAGCAGGGAACCTAATTGACATGTGAAAGTGTTTTGGATATGATGGGTGTGTGGGGGAGGAATGGAGAGAAAGGAAGAGGTCATAATTCAAAATAGTCAATTTATTGGTTGATATTTCCTGCTCTCTACACCTTTAGAGCCAGACATTGCAATCCTCACCTGTGTGATGAATTGTTATTTTCCACATGTGGGATTTAGTTTGTTTTCTCCTTCTTGTCCTATCATCTTTGCAAATCTGCTTGCCTCATAGCAGGGTTCTGAGGGTTAATCATTTATTTAGTGTGTAGAAAAGTACTTTGGGCATCTCAGAAGAAATATCTTATATAAGGAATAAATAATACAACAATAACAAGCTGGTGAGTTTTAGTTTGTGTGCACTTCTCATCTCAAGTCCCGCCTGGACCCTAGCAGTTCTTCATCTGTGGGTGGGCAGGGTGAATTAATGAAGTAAAACACACACGTTATACCTGGATCACAAAATAAGTCCAGTGGATAACAGGAGAAGGGCTCCTAAGAGTTGATCTAAAGAGGGAAAGAGACACAGAACAGTAAATAATCTAAAGGGTGGATGCTTAACCATTTTTTTATTCAAGAAGACCTTTCTAAGACTTCATAGGGTTATATGGGATATTGTGGGATCAATTTCTTATTTATACGCTCTGCCCCACCCCAGCCCTGGTTTACTTTTGAATATGCACTGGTGACCTGCTGGGTGTCTTTTAAGAGATAAAATGTAAGCTCTTTTCTCCTGCAATGTATTTAAAATAAACATTAATATGTAATCACCAAATACAGATTCATAAACAAAAAAAATTCTAAGTCTGCATAGACCAATACAAAACTAATAGAAACTAAAACTTCTCTTCTTCATCACACAGTTGTGAATATTGTTCCCTTCAGTCTTCATCTATGAGCAGAGAACCCTGCTACATGAGTGTATAGTCACATAAAATGGAGAAACCCCTCACAGAGACGAATCAGCTATGAACTAAGTTCAGCTAGGGACTCTGGAAACTTCTGCTCTACTAAAAGCCCTGTTTTTCTGATCTTATTCAGATTCCTCAGAGGCAAAGCCTGTGATCAGTTAGATCAGTTTATATGAGGGTGAAACTGGTGCAAACCCAGAGTCACTTATAATGACTTTCCTTGTGCGGGTGCCTCTACCGAGCCGCAAGTAGTCAGAGAAGCTCATCCACAATCTTGAAGGAATTAGTTCAGTCAGTTGGCTTGCTTCCTTCTTAACTTGACTTGAGTTTACCCTCAACTGACAATTAGGATTTTGATAGAAGAAGGAGGAGGAGAAAGAGGAAAGGTAATTTTTGAAACAGGACGGTTTGAGAAAGTGAATCGAAAGTTTAGCTCTCTTGAGTCACTTTTCATGTAATTAGATGCTCACCTAATTATAACAAAGAATTAGAGTCTGATCCAAGGGCAACACAAAGTAATTAGGCGTTTGCCAGACAGAAGAGAAGTTATACTTCTAAGTGCTGGAGAAGGAAGTGTGAAGTCTTCAATGGTAATGTTGGCAGAGTTTGCAATTGTCTCTGGGATCTTTTTATTTTTCTGAATCCCAGGTCAAATTAATGAATGAATTATAGACTTCGGGTTGCACTAACTTTAAGGGCAATTCTAGTAGTATTGATCAACAGTTTGTTTTCATTTTCTGTTCACTGTTTGAGCTACTTAGAGAAGATGAGTACACTTCTAATGACTCACTGGTATTTGTTTGCCATTTTAGAATCGTCAGAGTGCTTTCATGCTGAACCTTCTCAATAACCTGGAAACCAGATGGAAGGACTTCACTCAGTTCCCCTCAGTAATAAGTGCTGCTCCACTTCTTCTGGAATGAACTTTTCTTGAATTTTTATTTAACTCCTGACACACATCCTACCACTGTCCCTCTAGCATCCTGCTCTGCAGAAAGAGTGGAGCCTACGGGGTAGCAGGGAGGGAGGAGTGACCCAGCTTCTGAACTCCAGGAACTTCAGCCTTCTGTGCTCAGAGAAGCAAACCAGTGTCAGCATATTCAGCTGTTTGGTAACCAGGCAGGCTGCTCAGGGGAAGGCCCAAGGTGAATTGAGTGGCAGCACAAAGAGCAGCCCTGCAGGAGGGTTTCTAATGCCACTGGAGGTTGGGTACGGATGCTCCTTGGAGGACAACCAGCTTGGGCAACACCTCGTAGATGCAGCAGAGTGCAGCCCTATTGGAGGGCAAAGCTGAGGACAGATTTTTATGGACAGGTCTATGGAATGATTTGGAGGCAGAGATGGGAATGAGAGGAAGTGAATCTTGGTTCATTGTACACCTGGGAGGGGGATATCGCATTTTCCCAGGACACCAGGAGGAGAGGAGCATGTCTCCAGGTGGTGTTGCCCACAAAAGCTTGACTGTCTTTGGCTCACTCTGTTCAGCAGTGAGGAGACTTCTCACCCTCTTGACGGTTTAAGGTGATGTAGATGCCTGACAATATCCCTTGATTTCTGTTGTCCATTTTTTATGACAGCAGCATTTACCCCTTGCCTTTGAGGCTGGGATGTGTTCTGCAGGAGGCTTTGTCCAGGCTTAGAATTCTAGCTGCTCCTCCTTCCCTCACCTCCCACTTTTCTACAGCCTACTCTTCTTCACATTTGCCAGCTACGCACAAAATCATTGGATCTGATTCTCTCTAGTGATACAAAATTATTAGTTTTGTTCTCCCCTTTCAGGCAGAAAAGAAGGCAGCTCTCCATTCAATGAAGTAAATGCGTATTTGGGGGTGGGGGGTGGGTGATGTAACATTTATCAGTTGGAAAAATCAATAATCCAAATATTAGCAGACCTCATATCCTCTTAATAGCCTCATGTTCAATACTTCTTACTCCAGAAAAACTTTCACCTCCTTTGGTTGGAAATCTCCATGGGTAAGGAATATAGATCCCATGCCTGAGGCAAAGACTACATGATTCTATATTCTAAATAGTTTGTGGTGGTACAAAATAAACTGTTTAATTCCAAATATTGAAAAATATTTGTTTCTAATAGTGCTAGTAACCTTTTACCATCAAACATAGTTGCTTATTTATTCATTTAATCATTTAAAGCAATGTATTGGTGGAGAAGCAATTTTAATATTTTAGTACAATGTAATATTCAGTCATGTGAATTCCAATAACATATTAGAAATAGAGTCTCCAGGAAAATCAGACCAAAACTTCACTGAGGTATAAAAGAAATAACTTGTGTTTTGTTTTTTTGAGACAGAGTCTCACTCTGTCGCCAGGCTAGAGTGCAGACAGATCTTAGCTCACTGCAATCTCCGCCTTCCAGATTCAAGCGATTCCCTTGCCTCAGCCTCCCAAGTAGCTGGGACTACAGGTGCATGCCATCACACCTGGCTAATTTTTGTATTTTTAGTAGAGACAGGGTTTCACCATGTTGGCCAGGAAGGTCTCGATTTCTTAACCTCGTGATCCACCTGCCTCAGCCTCCCAAAGTGCTAAGATTACAGATGTGAGCCACCACATCCAGCCAGGACTTGTTTCTTTGTTCTCAGCACATTTCCAGTGAATCCCAGCCCAAATGAAGAAAGAGTCACGTAAATTGTGTTGCACAAACTTTAAGGGGAGTTCCAATAGCATCAAACACCAATTTCCTTTCATTTTCTGTTCATAGTTTGAGTCACTTGTTGAGAAGGAGTACAATTCTAATGAATCCCTGGTGTTTGCATGCCGCGTTAAGAGTTGTCAAAGTGCTTTTGTAAATCTAATTGTTTGTGTCCTCAGAAAAACTCTCTTAGGTAGACAGAACATCTAGGTAAAGGCATTATAAGCATTCCCATTTTACAGGTGAGGAAATTGAAATCCAGAGATGAAAGGATATGCAGATTAAACAAAAGATAGATGTTACCTTTTCCAAATTATTTTAAGCATAATTAGGTCCCTGTTTTTCTTCTTCTACTTTTTGTCAATAATAGGCATAAGTTGAAACAAAACTCATTTTTGTTGTTATTGAAAGAAAAAGGTATTAACATGTCTGACCTATTCTGATGCTGGCTTTGGCTGGCTTCTAGCTCTGGTCCTGACTGGTCTCTGTTCTCTCTAAGTAACACGATTCTAATCAATTTGGACTTGACTTGCTGTCGCTCAGTCCCCAGTGAGGCGTCAACATTCTGGCCACAAATTTGAAAATAAGTTTAGAAAACAATGATAAAAGTAGATATTTCTACCAGAACTAATAGGTATTCCCGGGCAGTTCCTTCTGTATTTTTGCACAGTCTACACTGTTCATAAATAATGTCAGAAGTGGGCCTTCGCTCCTTTAGCAAGGTGGTCATTTAATGTAAGTAAATCCACATTAAATATTGAAGATCAGAAAAAAGCAGCCTCTTCAAAGAGGTCACATTTAAGTGAAGAAAAAAAAAAAAGAAAAGAAAAACAATGTATGGGGAGAGGACCAGCCTGGTGCTGGATGGCACAGAGTTAATGGCTCAGAGAGAGCGTATCCATGTTTTTTAAAGATGTTTTATTACTTACAAAAGGAAGTAGTCTTGAGAGACTGGATACATAAACTGGCTCCAGCCAGCTGCGGCTGTCGGACTAGGAAGGATCCTGTTCAATTAGTGTTGTAAAATAGAATACTTTGTAAAGGAAATAAACACGATGCGAGCTAAGATTCATGCTTTCAAATATACACAAGGTTTGAATTTTTAATTAGGGCTGCTAATTACAGTCATCAGAAAGCAGAACAGAATAGATTTTACCTTACATTTAGCAGACAAGCCTTCAACCCCAGTGTATTTTTCAATTTCATTAATATTTTATGAAAATGGCCCTTGCAGCTTCAGCCTATTCCAGTCTCCAACAAAACTGCCCCATATTATGGATGCCAATGCCTTTAAGCCATGTACATTAGTGTGATGACAAAATGCAAAACAGCATCTTGTCAACCATTGCATCAATTGATTCTATTAGATAGTGTAAAAACAGTTGGGTGTGAGTTATAATCTCAGTGACACTAATGATGAAGCAGGACACTGGCTGAGAGCAGCCATTAGCTATAAGCCAGAAATTAATGATTCTAATATTTTTGAACAAATTAACCTTAATGAACTGGTCTTGCAAATACTGTATTATCTAAAGATAAGTCAGTTAGTGGAACAACACAGTACATGTACATGTACACGTGGGGAATATATATAAATATGGGCATTAAGCAAACACCAAATCCATGTGTAAGGGCTTTATATGTTTATCCCCCTCTCATGCCTGTTTGTACCTCATAAACAATATGGATACAACTAGTCACTTCCTTGATTGTAATGTAATTGGTAGTAATTTGGTATTTTATAAAATTGCCTGTAACATAGTAGGAGCATAAATAAAACATTCCCCCAAAATTAGAGGGTAACTGACTGTAAGAAAATATCATTTTTATGTTTAATATACAGAAGATTCTCCTAAATGTAAAGTGATTTTTTTTGTAAAATAATTACTTCCATTATTGTGAGGAATATCACCTCTTCCCTATCTTGTTCATCTATTTTGTTAGGCTTGGCATTTTGTAAGTAGGGTTTTCATAAAATAAGCCATGCCTGCAGTAGTCCCTGGGATGAAGCAGACTTTTACCCTCTGTAAATACCTTGGAAAAGTTCATACAGTGATGCCAAACCATGCATTGATGGAATAGCTTTGAAAGTGAAAGAAAATAAAGTCACAAGCACTCTTTGTTCACAGTTTCCGCACAAGAGCAAAAAGCTCTACGACAGCTTTTACCCATTATTTCATTCCCTATAGTGGTTAATGTGGCAGTCAGTGGAACTCAGTTAGTTGTAATATATTTGACAGACTTCTCAAATGGAATATGCTACCCTAAAACAGTGCACTGCCAAATTCAACTGTAGTTGAATGTTAATGATATTTCACAGTGGTTTGGTTTGTTGATTTCCTGTGTGTTTCCTCGACACAATGCTACTTGAATTTTTCTCTCTTCATCTCAAATTCTGCACTCATGTGGCCACACTTTTCATTACAGAGGACCTCCACTTTTTTAAAAAGTGCTTTAGTATCCACTGAAACCTGTGGTCCCAAATCCTAGAAACGTATTCACAAATACTGTACGAAACCCAAATGGCTAATTTAAAGAAGAGGAAACAAAAGTAAGGCCCTTGCCAAGAACAGTTTGTTGGCTTAACTTTGACTTGCTTTCCTGGGAAGGAAGAAAACAGAATTTTCAATGTGAACTGTCAGCCCTAGTTATGACAGAAGCTCACTAGTGAGAGATCCAGAGTCAGTCTCTCCTCCATTGGCAGACAGAAGCAAAGAAACCTTCCAAACAGAATTCTTTCAAGCTTCCTCTACAACTCCACTTAAATAATTTACTTTTTATTTTTTTTCTCAGACTATTCTTTTTAAAGTTGTCTGACATGTGCATTGACAAGCATGCTTTACTGCACAAGATGACTTGTGTATTTGGAAATGAAAAAAAAAAAATCACAAAATTCCTCCGACTCTGAGATTATGAGAACTACTCTATTTACTCTGGGGAAATACAGTTAGCCTGTACTCTGTCTCAAGCCAAGAGGACAAAATATAAATTAATATAAGTAAAATAGCTGCTTCTGAGGAAGTTTGTTTACTAATTTAAGAACCAAACAAGCGGATGTGTATCTAATTCAGCAAACTCTAACTGGTCATAGAACTGTTTGATTTAGGCAGAAAGGCATTTAATCTGTTTGTTACAACATAACACATTAGTCAGTGAAAACTTAACTTTAAAATGCATCATTTTGAAGTTCTGACAGTTACTGAGAAGTATAGTAGTTGAATAAAATGATGTGGAAATAATGTCTTAAGTATAGCTACTGATTTTCTAGATCCTTGGCGTCATACTTCAAAATTTATGATGATGCATAGTGACTAAAATAGAAGGTGGAAAGACATCAGGGCTATTTAGGTCTTTTTTAGGCTTTTGGATTATAAATGGAATGATTGACCTGTGCTGGCTAAGTACCTTTACACTGACAAAATATGAAAGACTCTTCCCTACTTATCATACTGTGCAGGGATTAAAATCAACTTTTTTACAGAGAGAAATATTTTATGAATTTATTTTTAAAAGGTTGTATTTTCTAAGTCATAATAAAATATTCTTCAAATAAAATTTTTTTCTCCTCCTCTACCTCTAAAATGTTTTTATATAGTAGTGCCTTTTAAAATGGCTCATAGAATTTTATCTAATATACAATTTTGTATTTTATAGAGTAAATTTTATAAGATATGTTATTAAAGATGTTATTAAATTTCTTCTTCATATCCTCTTCCTCATTTATAAATCCTTCAATTGTTACTAAGGAGAAAAAACCTGACATAGAGGATGTTGCTTGACCACAGGTATTTGACATTAACCACTTCCAAATCTACGAATTCTTCACTATTGGATGGGAACATAGTACTTTATTACCAGACCTACAGTTATATTCAGACCAAAGCAGCAAGTTGTATAATTGCCCTAGAATAAATTGCTCTGAAATACACTTTCAACTTTCCATGACAGATCTACCTAGAATTACATTGAGATTGTAGTAAATACTGAGGATAGGCCAGTCCAACTTTTCCTAGTGGCCTACAAGGCATTTGTTTCTAACTACAAATTTTTAAAATTTGCAATTAATGAATATTTTGGAATTTAAGGGAAAATAGTCGTTAGAAAAAAATTTGATTTGCTAATTAGCCAAATAGAAGATATTGTAAAATTCACTTGATTAGGAATTTGAAATGCAGGTCTGCAGCATCCCATCTACCCAAAAAACATATGCTATATATATATATATATATACACACACACACACACACATACAGTATATTTATGTACTACATATACATAAACATTGGTAGTTTATAATCTCCATCTATGTAGTGAGCTCGAAGTGATTACTTTTTATATCTGCTTTAATATTTATTAATTCATTCATTTACTCATTCATTTATTTTTATTTTATTCTTATAGCATGTATGAATTTATCATCTGCAGCTGTGCTGTACTAAGGCCACATGTGTTTCTCAAGCACTTGAATTGGACTAGTCTGAAATGAAGTATGCTATAACCGAAAAATAAACACCAGATTTCTCATTAATATAAAATTTCAATTGATTATGTGTTGAAATGATAATTTTTTTGTCTATTATGTTAAGTCAATCATATTATTAAATTTAACTTCACTGGTTTATTTTTTACATGTGAGTATTAGACAATTTAAAGTTGCATATGTGACTCATTATTTTCTGTTGGACAGTGTGCTAATCTACAAGGTAGTCAATACAATGATAAGCTCTGAGGATTCTAAGATGAAAACAACAGTGACTTGGCCTTCAAGAAGCTTAGTTTAATGCTATCATGGAAAGTGTGGAGTAGAAATTCTAACTATATTATTTTCTAGTGGCTTGATATCCAAAGCTAAATGCCTTTTCATATTGCTCTTTCTTTTGAGTCAGTATTCATAATATATAGAAGTCATTTAGCACTTGCAATGTTCTGAAGAACTCCGTGTTTTTGTCAGATTACTCTTGCACTGGGTTGAAACAACTTGGATGCTAAGTGGAATTGGCCTATTATGCTAACGTTTTACTTCAGGAAGACTTCAGTCATTATTCAAGACGTCAGCCTCATAGAGAGGCAGAACCCACTGCCAAACCTCCAAAGCAGGCACTGGAGCAGGTTTCCCAGAGACGGTTGTTCTGGTGGTTGGCATTCCACATCCCTACTTAGCTTAGGGCTGATGACAGGATCACTCAGGGACAGGGGTACACTCAGTTGTCTTCTCTGGGAGTAGAGTTTTTCTCTATAGCTGTGAGTTTGGCCTCATGAACTTGATACTCCCACCACTATTGATCTGGCCCAAGTGGCAAATAGTGAAATATGCTATCCTTGGAAAAGAGACGTTATATGGGGAGATTTTGCTCCATGAAAATGAGTATGATACCTCACTCATATGATATCCATGGCAGTGCTGGACCACATTAATTATTTTCCAGAACCATGAACAGTAGTTTAGCTTCCCAACAAACACTTTTATTTCTGCCACAGCCAGATGCTCTCCTTGTCCCCACAACAAAATGTTTTAATGATCATAAGCAGTTATATTTTTTCACATTTTCCTCAGAGTGGCTTTTATTAAAGTCAGTTCGTTTATGCTTGCACATACACAAAGCTTAATTTCAAGGAGGAGTAAAAGGAATTTTTGACATCCCAGCAAAGGCATTTTTTTTATGACAATTCTAAAATGTTTTGCCTGTGGGGAAAAGAGATGGAGTTAGTGACTTGGCAGTCATTAAGGCAAATGCAGCCTTGTTAGGATAGACAAATCCACTTGCCTGAGTTTACTTTCTGGTCTAGGCTCCCCCGCTTACCACCTGATTGGATAGTGGTGGGGACTGAATGACAAGAATGACAAAGGCCACAGGGCCATCACTTTGTGGCTGGGATTGATGGCTCTGTAAGTACAGTTTTTCCCCTTCAATACATTTAAACACCAAATGGTTAACCTAAAGTACCTCAGATTTGCTTCTATTCTTATTTACAACCCCTTTACAACTGAATTAAAGCCCTGAAAGACAAGAGCACTGACTGCAAACATTTTTATTGTTCAGATGGTTAACTAAAACCTTTATTTCTGTAAACTTTGTTTTCAATTTCCCACATTACACTGACCTGTACTTCTGTAAACTTTTGATTAAGAATGTTCATATGATATTTTACTAAAATGTGTAATTGGGTCTCTGACTCCACAGTAGATAGCCAATTCTCTCACATTGTATAACATTTCATCAATTTAATATGCTTTTCACAAACATTATTAAGAAAAATTGTTATAATATTAACTAGAGAAATAATATTAAGCCCTTCCCTAGTTGAATATATGCAATAATAGATTACTCTGGATCATTTTCTAGTAAACCCTAATAATAACCTTTGAAAGTAATTCTTATTACAATGGTAAACAGAATGAAATTTCATTGCTCAGGATGACATATTTTAATCAAAATGTCTGATGTCAAATGTTGAAACATTAAAATATTACATTTTTGTTTTTATATGTTGTACTACATAATAAAAAATAGTTGAGCTAGCAACATTTCATCGGCAGATAAAGCACAGTATTAGCTGAACGTTTTAGTTGACACATGCAAAAGTCCTTTTGATTATCTTTTATATTCCAGTGGGAATAACATTTATGGCAATTATTTTAGGAAAATTAGTTACCTACAAATTCTACAGTTGCCTTCAGTCAAATCAGAGCCAATTTTAGATTAAAGATCATTTTGGTCAATTTGAAAAAGAAAAAAATAAAAGGTTTGACATATGTAAAAATAAATGGGTCGTGAGAAAGCCATATCAGATTGCATCTTAGGGGTATTTTATCATTTAAGTAAACTTATACTTGTATAAAATAGCACTTTAACAATAAGCAAAATATGAAGGCACTAAGGTTAGGTTGAAACTTAGCCTATAAACTACCTTGTTATTTTGGTAGTTAATAGAAGAAAATTCTTATAACTATTCTATATCTTAATTAGAAAATATGTTAAATAGTTAATTAATTACATGAATCCATAAGCACTTAATATTATAGTTATCTCTAGGTGCATTAAAGGATGAATTACTAATATTTTCTACTGTTAATACATGGTTAATTAATGATTAAACAGTGTTTTACTGCTCACTCATTAATGATTTATTATAGTTACTTAAACAGTTTTCCAGATTTGAGTGCCTTAAATAGATATCTTAACATTACTTTCCAGGTTTAATTTCTTTCCATTGTATTGGTTACTGTGTGTTCCATTGTATTATTCTGATCTCCTTTTAACTGTTAATAGCAAATATCTTAATTACCTGGACAGTGAGAGCTAATCCATTGGCTTGTACGAATTTGACTACTAGAGTTGAATACAAAGAGGGGCATGGGTCTTTTTGTGTCAGTTCAGCTCTGCTCTCTGCCCCATGGGTAGGTGTTCTTAAACTATGAGTGGGAGAAGGAACTATGAGATATTGAACCTAACAAATCCAAATGGCAATTCATCTTAAAATGCGTTTCCTGTTCTGGTACCTAAAGTGTTCTCAGGTTGATTCCAGTTGTGCCTGAGATGAATGTACTTTGCAGGTTTGTTTAAGCAGGGATATCTTCTCTTGCGGTGGCCAGTTATGGGACTGCAGAGACCTTCTCTTGGTCATGTGGCCTGTGACTCAGGTCAGCACATCTATGTATTTCCAGGCATTCTGCAGGTGAGAGAGCATCTTTCACCTCTCGCAGTGCAGTTCATTTACTGATGGCCCATACAGTGAGATATAACAGTGATGGAGTTTGTACTTGCTGGAAACTGATTCTTTATCACACATATGCTTGCCATTGCTTCTGGATTTGCCTAGAGTCTCCCAAAATGCAATTATATCTTCTGATATGTACCTGACAACAAGATTGAGGTGTTTTTCTTCCCATTTTGGGAAACTACATGGAAATAGCTTCTGGGTTGTGACATTGCAACCCTAATGGTTGTCTCTATGTATCTATTTGTCCTTATCAGGGGAGTCTGTGGCTGCTAGGAGACTGTGCTTAGTTGGTTTAGAAATGACAGTAATGCTCTGAAAATGGCTTTCCTTTTCTAGAAAATGACAGGTATGTGGTAAGGGTGAAACTACTAAAATTAACTCTCTTTTCTCCCATCTTTAAAAAAAAGAGAGCTTTTAAATATAGACTGTCAGAGGGAATGCACTGGTTTCACATCAGCCAATGAAAGAGAGAAGTCAAAGTCTTACAATAGTCTTAAAAATACTGATAAGCCTTATCTGATAGAAACTTAACTATATTCTTGCACTGTGAACCATTTTGCAATTATTTGCATTTTCTGCTAAATACAAAATTCTAAATAGAATTCACGTCATGTAAAAAAATTATTCCATGTCTTTTTAAAAAAATAATTTAATGTACATTTAAGGTAATATGGCACTTCTATGTCTCTAAAAATAGCAAAAAAAAAAAAAAAAGTCAAAACATAAATGCAAACTTGAATGGAGAAGCCAGTACGTTGTGGGGTTGTTTCTTTCCTCCAGGGAGAGAAAACTGATAGAGATAAACTTGAAGATGTTCTAAAATACAGGAGAAAAATTGGTTAAGTATTACTGATTAATGTTATTTATTAATCACAATTGTAGTTTACAAAGACTAACCCTAGTTACATATTTGGAGCAAGGAACGATAATCTTAGAATTACAAAATGCTGTAGAATAAGTCAATATATTGATTAATAAGAATTATGTAATTACATGTGATAGAACAAAAAAGTAGTTTTGATGTGCATTTCTATAAACTGTTAGAAAAAAGTCATATTTGCCTTTACAATTCAAGTAATATTTGGGGTTAAGATTTTGAAATTATTTTTATATCACCCATTGCCAGGGAAGTTTTGCTGGAGGTAAGTTTTAAAAATGTATTTGCATTTTGTTAAGTGTCAACCTCTCATGAGGCAGGGATTGAATACTTAAAAACTTAAAGAAGGAGACTCTAAATAAAAAACATGGCTATTTAAATGTTTTACAAATTTTATACAAGTTTAAAGCAAATTAGTATTAGTCTATTATAACCTGTGTAGGTCATTGTAGATACTTTTAGCTTGTTTCATCAGTGGAAGTTTCCATTATCCACTCATATTTGATCTTTGAGCTGTAGAATCAGTTCTCATTCATTCACTCACTAATTCACCACTCCGTCACTGACTTTTGTTGAGTATCTGCCATGTGACTAGCACGGGACCAAGGAAGCACAGGGAACCCAATTTGAAAATGAAACCATCATTTTATTGTAATTATTCATGAGTAATTACAATATTGTGGTATTCTACACAGAGCTGAATGACTCATTAGCAAAACAAAATGTCAGTAGCCAAATGTCTATTTTTTTCTTTGATCATAGAAATGATTTACAATGAATCTGATAAAAAAGATTTTAGACATTGGCAGGCCCATCATCCAAATAAATTTTGCATTTGGTTGCAGCTTCCACTATCCAGGGACTAGTCAAAGATAAATTCTCCTATAGTAACCTCAGAGAATAAAAGTTATTTCTGCATAATTTAAGAACAAAAATGAACTAAAGTTCTAGAGAATGCAGATCTTCATGTTAAAAACAAAGAGGTTCCAACTCTATTTTCAAAGATCTAGTCCTTTCTTTTTGTATTGCTCCTTATAGAACTACTGTGTGCTTTGTGTGAGAATCCTCTTATTAGAGAAGGAACAATGCCCTTGACTGTCATCAAGGGTAAGCCGTGACCAAGTGACCAGGTGTGATCAAAGAGAAAGGGGTGAAGCAGTATGTTGCTTAGGCTCCTATTTGCCTTTATTCTGATCAAAAGGAGTTCTTATAGTTGTACAAGGTGACTTTGGGGCCAAATTATGCTCTCAATACTAATGAGGGAGACAGGAATGGAGAAGCTTTTTAACCTGTAGGCCCTGAACCCATATGGATAAGCCAAGTAGACTGGAGACTCCCTTATACTATAGGCGAAATTTTAAGAGCATATGAATTTTTTAAGAAAGGATCTCTAACTTTCATTTGATTTTTCAAGGGTCTATCTCCCAAAAAGGAATAATAATCGCCATCAAAAATCATTTGAGTGACAATACTATTGCATCAATATACGCTCTTTTAATTCTGGAATTCCAAGCTTTTTATTATGAAACTGTTTTCTTCAAATCAAGACTATGCAAAGTTGTGCGAATAGAAAGCTAACGTTCATTATTTTACATTAAACAAGTGGATTTCTGTATTCTGCTTTAGCCTGGGTATGCAGACATGACCAGAAAGTATATACTGCTGAGAGACAAGAAAAGAAAGTTTCAGAAAAATAATTTTTGTCACATTGATGGACTCCATAACCTAAAATAACTTCTTTGGTCTTATATATGTACTTGGCACAGACATTTTTATATAACTTTCTAAATCTTAGAGGAGTTGTAATTTTTCTTGGGCAATTGACCTTGAAAGAGTTTCTATTTTCAAGCAGAGATAAAATAACTTAATATATTTATGTCTCAATTATGGATAATTGTAGTTTGTTCCCCATTAGTGTATTTTTTTGACTTCACCCTTGCTACTTGAAAACTTTAAACAGTAATACTTTATTGTATCCTAAAGCCACCATATGTCATTTTCTACCTTACTAAGATAGACATCAGGTGTCAGAAAACGGTAAGCTCTCAGTAGCTAAAGTTGAAGGTAATAGTCCTTGGCATGTCTAAATGCACTTGAAAAAAGTTTTTCTATGAATAAAAGATGTAGAATAGTCAGTTATGCTAAGATACCATTTCTAAGCACATAATCATTAAGATAATGAAAATTTTCTTGTACAAGTAAAATGCTTTGATTTTACTTAATCAGCGATCTTATATACGAATTAATAGATTTAATCAACTTAAACTGGTATAGATTTAAAAAGCCAACAAAAAACAACCATCCTCCAACATAATCAATAAATTATCTTTTCTTAAACCATATGTGATGGCATATATTCATTCTGGCATTGAGCTCTGACAAATCTGTTAAGCATAAGTGTTCCAGTGAAGAAAGGAGAAATTATATTTATTCCAGTCTAAACTATGTCCTCGCATAACTTGGTGGAGTCTAAATTTATGATATCCACCTAGGAAATTCCCATTTACAATGCCAGATATAAGCAAAAAGCTCAAATTACTTATAGGTACAATATTTCAACAAGGGAATTCCAGATAGAACTTTTATAGAATCACACATAGCATGGCTCACTGTATTAGAATACTAGGTTCAAGTGGCAGATTCCTTTTGAGGTTAGTTTAGATTAAAACAAATTTATTAATAATCAATGCAGTCATATGACCAAAAATGTTATCAGCTGATCCAAGATGGAAAACAACAGGAAACAAGCCAAGAATCATTTTATTTTTGCCCTTCTTACTATATGCATTGAATAAGAACCCCATTGGCCTTTTTTTAGCTAGTAATGTCTAATGCAGGAAGACAGGAATAAGCAGAGTAGAAAGTACCTGTCAGCTCTATTTCCCACTCTCCTTGATTAGCATGAAACATTAATAGGGCTTTCAGAAATTCTGGCCTGAAATGGGCTTTGCCTGAGAACGTGTCTGTCTTTACTGCACAAAAGCCACTGTCATTAAAAAAGGGCAGAAAACTAAAGAAGACTCCTTCTTGAAATTTATACCTTTTCTCATACAATGACAAATTATTTTAATAATGGGAATCACACACACTGCCATTTGTATTATGTTTCCCATAAAATTTCCCCATTAAATTTGCTCCTTTACTTGACTCATCTCTTTTTTTAAAAATAATGACACCTACAAAATGATACATCATGCTTTCTTATAAAGAATTGAAAATGAACATACAGTAATGGGTTAACATACATTTTAATAAAATTTTCATTGTTGTGCATTTCACTTTTCGATACTGAAAACTAAGGATGTTCCAGTAACCTCAGGCAATGCCTAAGGATAAAATAAATCATATGGTGGTGAACTATTTTCACCTATTTATTCTTCTACAGAAAAAATATTCAAAATACCAAAGAAAATCAAATGTGCACCAAAATAATTATATCTGGTCTTATGATCCCTTGCTACATACCACGTGTAACCATATATAATAAAAATAAAACCAAGAAATGCTTTTGGAATTTCTGGAATTCTGGGGGCAGTGACATATTGCTTATTTTTATTTAACATGAGTGTCAGATTGATTTTAATTCTCCAAGATAACCAAAAAAAATGAAAAGACATGGTGGGGTTCCAGTAAGAAGGTCATGGATCACAAAATACAGCTTTCAGTCCCTTAAAAAGCTGTACCCAAATTAAAACTAATAATTGTATGATTTCATTTTCACGTATAGAAACTTTTGATTTAAGTTGAGTGCTTGTTATATTTTTGTAGGCAGTTTACGAAGAAATATGCATGTTATTGAACCTGTACTTACAGACAACATGTCAGCCAGCACGTTCAATGTCATTGTGTATGATTTCCTAAGAGGGCAAACACAGCAGAGAACTGCCCTAGGTAAAATGAGGTGTCTTCCAGAATTTTATTAAAAAGTACACTTTGTGGAAAACAATACCAATTGCCCCATTTTCACCACTTTTCTCTAATGGGGAAGCCCAAATGAAATGAGGTGCAAATTGAATGTGTATCCAATTTCTTTCTGGTGATTTTATAAGTGTAAAACTCTTACAGCATTTTATAGGCAGATTCAGTAGGCACCAGTGATAAGGAAGATTGAAAGAACTGGTTTTCTGTATGTTTAGTTAAGAAAAGCTGTTATTTAAAATACTGCAAGTACTTTCTGTCCCATTAAGACAATAAAATTTTATTA
>NW_012117088.1:1583687-1648719 GCF_000951035.1 Colobus angolensis palliatus
GCACTGGCATAAAAACAGGCACATAGACAAATGAAACAAAATAGAGAACCCAGAAATAAATTTACACACTTACAGTTAACTCATTTTTGACAAAGGTACAAGAACATACACTGGGGAAAGGACGCTTTCATCAGTAAATAGTACTGGGACAAGTGGATATCTATATGCAGAAGAATGAAACTATATTTCCATCTTTCACCATATATAAAAATCAATTCAAAATGATTAAAGACTTAAACTCAAGACCTGAAATTATGAAACTACTGGAAGAAAACATGGGGGAAACACTCCTGGACTTTGGTCTAGGCAAATATATCTTAAGTAATACCTCAAAACCAGAGATGATCAAAACAAAAATAGACAAATGGGATCATACCAAGCAAAAACTTTTCCCCACACCAAAGGAAACCATCAAAAAAGTGAAGAGAAAACCCATAGAATGGGATAAAGTATTCATAAACTATCCATCTAACAAAGGATTAATAAGATTAATAATCAGACTATATAAGAAACTCAAATAACTTAATTGGAGAAAAAATAATAATCTGATTAAATATTTGGCCAAAGAACTGCATAGACATTTCTCAGAAGAAGACATAAAAATCACCATAACATCAGTATTTACCAAATAAATCACTAATTACCAGAAAAAAGGCATAACATCAGTAATTACCAGATAAACGTAATTTAAAATGACAGTGAGATTTGTCCTCCAATTAAAATGGCTTTTATCCAAAAGACTGGCAATAACAAATGCTAGCTCAGATGTGGAGAAAGGGGAACACTTGTGCACTGTTGGTGGGAATATAAATTGGTACAGCCACCATAGAGAACAATATGGAAGGTCTGCAAAAATTGAAAAATAGAACAACCCTATTGTATTAGTTCATTCTCACATTGCTATAAGAACTTCCTGAGACTGGGTAATTTATAAAGAAAAGAGGTTTAATTCACTCAAGTTTTGTATGGCTCATGAGGACTCAAGAAACTTACAGTCATGGCAGAAGGTGAAGGGGAGGCAGGCACCTTCTTCACAAGGCAGCAGGGGAGGGAATGACCACAGCAGGAACTACCAGACACTCATAAAGCCATCAGATTTCATGAGTGCTCACTCATTATTATAAGAACAGCATGAGGGAAACTGCCCCCATACTCAGTTACTTTCACCCAGTCTCTACCTTGACACATGGGGACTATGGGGATTATGGAGATTATAATTCAAGATAAGATTTGGGTATGGTCACAAAGTATATCTAACTATATCACCTATCACCCAGCAATCCTACTACTGAACTTTCATCCAAAAGAAAGGAAATCAGTATGTCAAAGCAGTATCGGAACCCTCATGTTTATTGCAGCACTGTTCACAATAGCCAAGTAATCAAAGCAACCTAAGTGTCCATCAACAGATGAACGGTTAAAGAAAATGAGACACGTACATAAAATAGAATATTACTCCTCCATAAAAAAGAATGAAATCCTGTTATTTGCAACACCATAGATGGAATTGGAGGACATTATGTTAAGGGAAATAAACCAGGCACAGAAAGACAAATATTGCATGTTCTCACTAAAATGTGGGAGCTAAAAAATAAAATTGAACTCGTTTGTAGAGAGAGTAGAATGATGATTACCAGAGACTGGGAAGGGTAGTGGGGAGGGAAGGATAAAGAGGGAATGGTTAAAAAGTACAAATACACAATTAGATAGAAGGAATAAGATCTAACATTTGGTAGGAAAACAGGACAACTATAGTTAACAATAATTTATAGTATATTTCAAAATAACTAAAAGAATAGATTTAGAATGTTTTCAACATAAAGAAATGATAAATGTTGGAGGTGATGGATATGTTAACTACCCTGATTTGATCATTGCACATTGTATGCTTGTATCAAAATATCACATGTACCCCCAAAATATGTAAAACTGTTCTGTATCTATAATAATTGAAAAGGGCAATTGTCAAGATTTGAGACTCTTAAAAATTAAATTCTAACAATTCCTAATGAAAAATCATTTTCTACCAAACTTTAACACCAGTTGAAATATTTGGTTTTAGATGGTATGTTGAAAATATGGTAAATTTAGTCTATTATCCAACAAGTCATAAGACATATATTGAAAAGTAAACTAATACATATACAAATATATTGGAAAACAATACGGGGAATGCTTGCTTCAGAATTAACAGATTAATATGTAACTAAAAAAGGAAAGCAGATATGAAGAGCTAGCAATGAGCTAAGAGTATAACCATAGGCAAAGGCCTTCCCCAAACAGGCATATACTAAAATTTGAGAAGTTTAAAAGAGGTATTTTTCAAAAAAGGTGAAAGTGTAATAATGTATCAATTAATCTTTCAGGAGGGCCAACACTGTGAGAGAGTGATAAAAAATCCCCCAAAATGAAAGAATTAACATATATAGCAGGGTATTTACAGAACAATTAGAAGAAACTTCAGGGAAATATGCTTCATATAGTCAGAGAGATAAAAGTAAATCATTTACATGAAACAAGATGAACTAATCATCAAAAATAGGGATATACATGTATATTTATAAATATGTAATATACAATTACTGAAATAATATTCAATAAATAAACAATAAAATATTTCAACTTTAAATGAAGTCATGAGATAAAAGCAATGGAAGGTGAAATATTAAAGAAAAATAAAAATACATGTAAGAGATTACTAAAAGGTCCAAATCTTAAAATTTCAGAGGACAGAATGTAAGGAAGGAAAAGGAAATACATAAGTCAATAATGGCCAAGAATTTCCCAGAACTAAAGAAATACATATGTTGTGAGGTTTGTAGCAAAAATTTACACTACTTATCTGAGAACTCTCTAGAAGAAAACTAAGCTTAAAATGGTAAGCATTGAGAAGAAACAAACACAAATTCTCTTCAGAGAGCTAAACTTCAAATAGAGGGCTCAAAGAATTCTCATAGTAAAATTCCAAGGAATATGATACCAATATAAAAATCACAAAACATTTTAAGAAACAAATCACTATCAGTAAGTCAACAAAGCAAGAAACCACTGAATCAGATCTGGAAAAATATGTCAACATTAAACTAATCAGATTTAAAACATAAAATAAGCAAACAATACGTTTGAAAATTAAGAAGTGAAATGAAAACATGAAGAGATTATCAAAAATACTAAGGCAGTTTTAAAAACATATGAATGGAACATAAGAAGTTGAAAAAAATTGTAATTTTACTTAGAAGTTCAATAGATGGCATCAACATCAAATTAGACACCATTAAAGAAAGAATAAGAGAACTGGGTGATACACCTGAAGGAATTACCCTAAAGTCATTAAAGAGAGCTAAAGATATGGAAAATGAGAAAAAGAGCTAAAAGGCATGGAAGACAGAGTAAGGTTTTGCATCTGCTTAGTTTCAGAAGGAGAGGAAAGATAAAGAATGAGGCAGAGCTTTGGGAAACAGTTTGTAAGTTCCTCAAAATGTTAAACACAGATTTATTCTATCACCTAGCAATTACATTCCTAGGTATCTATCCAAGAGAATTGAAAACATGTGCCTACACAAATATTCATACAGGCATTATTTATAATCAAATAGACAACACAAATGTCCATTGATGAACAGGCCAATTAATAAGCAAAATATGGTATATGCATATAATGAAATTTCATTTGGCAATGAAGTACTGACATATACAACGACATGGATGCACCTTGTAAATATTATAGTAACTGAAAGAAGCCAGTCACAGAGGTCCATATATGGCATGATATCATTTATATGAAATTTCAGAATAGGCAAATCTGTGGAAACAGAAAGTAGATTTCTGGTTGCCAGGGTATGAATAAGAATGTTGTGGCGTGAAGGCATAAAGACAATGGAGAGTGACTGCTTGTAGGTACAAACCTTTGTTGTGTGTTTTTAAAAATGTTCTAGGGTACACGTGTACAACATGCAGGTTTTTTACATAAGTATACACGTGCCATGTTGGTGTGCTGCATCCATTAACTCATCGTTTACATTAGGTGTTTCTCCTAATGTTATCCCTCCCTCCTCTTCCCACCCTACAACAGGTCCCAGTGCGTGATGTTCCCCAACCTGTGTCCAAGTGATCTCATTGTTCAGTTCCCATCTATGAGTGAAAACATGCGGTGTTTGGTTTTCTGTCCTTGTGATAGTTTGCTCAGAATGATGGTTTCCAGCTACATCCATGTCCCTACAAAGGACATGAACTCATCCCTTTTTATGGCTGTATAGTATTCCTTAGTGTGTATGTGCCACATTTTCTTAATCCATTCTATTATTGATGGACATTTGGGTTGGTTCCAAGTCTTTGCTATTGTGAATAGTGCCACAATAAACAAACGTGTGCATGTGTCTTTATAGCAGCATATTTATAATCCTTTGGGTATATACCTTGTAATGGGA
This sequence comes from Colobus angolensis palliatus, assembly GCF_000951035.1. Classification (NCBI taxonomy): domain Eukaryota; kingdom Metazoa; phylum Chordata; class Mammalia; order Primates; family Cercopithecidae; genus Colobus; species Colobus angolensis. The sequence goes on from NW_012117088.1 coordinate 1,588,115, forward strand.
TGGCTGGGTCAAATGGTATTTCTAGATCTAAAACCTTGAGGAATCGCCACATTGTCTTCCACAATGGTTAAACTAGTTTACAGTCCCACCAACAGTGGAAAAGTGTTCCTATTTCTCCACATCCCCTCCAGCACCTGCTGTTTACTGACTTTTTAATGATCACTGTTCTAACTGGTGTGAGATGGTATTTCATTGTGGTTTTGATTTGCATTTCTCTGATGGCCAGTGATGAGCATTTTTTCATGCATCTGTTGGTGGCATAAATGTCTTCTTTTGAGAAGTGTCTGTTCATATCCTTTGCCCACTTTTTGATGGGGTTGTTTGATTTTTTTCTTGTAAATTTGTTTAAGTTCTTTGTAGATTCTGGATATTAGCCCTTTGGCACATGCACCCTAGAACTTAAAGTATAATTTAAAAAAAATAAAAGTAAGGCTTTAGCCATCTTTTTAAAATAAGTAAATAAATAAATAAAATAAAAAAGTTCTAAAATGAGGCCAGGCATGGTGCTTCATACCTGTAATCCCAGTACTTCGGGAGATCAAGGTAGGTGGACCACTTGAGGCCAGGAGTTCAAGACCAGCCTGGCCAACATGGTGAAACCCTGTCTCTACTAAAAATACAAAAATCAGGTCGTCGTGATGGCATGTGCTTGTCATCCCAGCTACTCGGGAGGCTGAGGCAAGAGAATCTCTTGAACTCAGGAGGCAGAGGTTGTAGTGAGCTGAGACCACACCACTGCACTCCAGCCTGGGTGACAGAGACTGCCTAAAACAAACAAACAAACAAAAAGTTCTAAAATGAGATTATACTTATGATTGCAGAACTATTAAAATCTGCAAATCTGTTAAAAACCATTGGATTTATGTACCATTAAAGCCTACTGTAAATGGGTGGACTTTATGATGTATAAATTATATCTCAATGAACAGGTAAAAAGAAAAGTGACAGAACATAAAAAATAATGGAGTTGAGCCAATAATTTAAAATATTAATAACTGGGAGTCTTTCAAAACTAATAAAAACACCAATACTTAGGTTCAAAAATTTGAATGAATCCCAAGCAGGATAAATACATTCTTAAAAATCCACATTTAGACAAATCAAAATGAATAGCAAAACAACAATGTTTCTAAATTTGGTTGAACTTCTATTTCCTCCTGATTAGGTTAAAATGGGCACTCTGAGGGGAATATCACAGAAGTGACCTGGTGCTCTTCTCCCTGTTTTCCATCAGTTGACACACAATGTTGACTTGTACCGTCACTAGTGATGTTGATTTTGATCACTTGAGTCAAGTGGGCTTTGCCTAGTTTCTCCATTGAAAAGGTTACTATTTTATCTTTGATGAGAAATATTTTTTGAGGAGCTAATATGAGACTATGTGAATATCTCATTCTTCATGTATTCTCACCCACTAGTTTTAGGCCAATGGAAACTTTTTTTTGAGACAGAGTTTGCTCTGTCGCCCAGACTGGAGTGCAGTGGCACGAACTCGGCTCACTGCAACCTCCACCTCCCGGCTTCAAACGATTCTCCTGCCTCAGCCTCCTGAGTAGCTGGGATTACAGACACGTGCCACCAGGCCCAGCCAATTTTTTGTATTTTTAGTAGAGACGAGGTTTCACCATGTTAGCCAGGATGGTCTGGATCTCCTGACCTTGTGATCTGCCCACCTCAGACTCCCGAAGTGCTCGGATTACAGGCGTGAAACACCACGCCCGGCCCAATGGAAACATTTTTATTCCATTGTTCTTTCCCATACCTTTTGGTGATATTTTACTATAAGAAAGACTTTTTTCTCCTAATTTCTTTTTTCTTTTATTTGTCTATTTACATTTGTGTAGAATTATGTACTATTTTACTTAATGAGATAATCTACTACAATCATTATTAATTTTGACATTCAAATTGTTTCACATTTGTCCAGTGGAAGCCATTACAAGCTTTTGACATCTCACCATAATTCTTTTATTGCTTCTTTACTTTATGTCACAATATAATATTATGATTAACTTTATACATTTTCTGCCTGGCTCTAGAATCAGGCATTTCTCCAAGAATCCCTAGCGCTCTATACTGAAGAATGGTATGTATAAAACAAGATCTGGGTAACAGGTATCCTCATTGCCATTGGGGTTTTGCTATTCCCAGGTCCATTCAGTAGATACAGCCAGGAAATATTTTTCTGTGTCCAGATACAAACACACATACACACACATATACACAAGTATGAAAGCATAACTATACATTTACATCTATATCTATTTCTATACCTATTTCTCTATATAGAAAACCATCAGCTCATAGCAGTACCTCCAATGCCAATCCAACACCATAGAGTTCATTGTGTTTTTCTCCTTTTTCACATTGGTAACTCTCTTCTCTGAGAATAAGAAACCTGGCTTCCATTATCCTCAATATTTTCTCCATACCCATAATTGTAACCAATCTCCCAATGGAAGCAGAGCTGTAATTTTCTTACTCTTCTTCCTGAAGGCCCTGACACTGGCTGAACTGCCACCTGCTTGGCTGGCTTTCTCCTGAGCCTGACTGGGCAGTCTTTGTCCACTGCCTTTCTCGCTCAGGCCTAATGACTTTCCTTTTAATTTTTTTTTTATTTTTTATTTTATTTTAAGTTTTGTTTTGTTTTGTTTTCGGAGACAGGATCTTGGTCTGTTACCCAGGTTGGAATGCAGTGGTGCTATCACAGCTCACAGCAGGGCAGCCTCAAACTCCTGGGCTTAAGTGATCCTCCCTCTTTAGCCTCCTGCGTAGCTGGACCTACAGGTGTCCACCAGCACACCTGGTTAATTTTTTTTGTTTGAATTTTTTTGTAGAGACAGGGTCTTACTATGTAACCCAGGCTGGTCTTGAACTCCTGGGCTCAGTGATCTTCCCTCCTTGGCCTCCCAAAGTGCTGGAATTACAAGCCTGCACCACTGTGCACTGCCCACTTTTCTGCTTTAACAGAGTAACATTTGAATATTCACAGATATTTAAGGAAAAAGGTAAAGCAGAATGAGCGATTGAAAGCACAACTATGCCAACTTAATTTGGTTCTTAAAGTTTCAACCGTAATTGTAGTATACTTCTAGATAAAAACTATCCACAGCTCTTCCGACACAGAGAATGGTAAAGTTATAGTAAATCCCGTCACACTGGAAATGTATCAAATACTAGCTGTTTAGGTGCACTGTGCATTGCATCTTGATTTTTCCTCATCAGAAAAAGGGCTTATCTGTAATTCACAATTAGTGTCAGCTACCCGATGATTTAAAAAGTATGAAATATTGCCTGTCAGGTTGCTCCTTAAATTTTTAAAAAATTATGCAATATTCTTTAAAGCAATATTATAGACATGGAGCATTTAGGAAATTCTATAATGAATTTGACTAAATATGACAGATACAATGTAGATATTTTACAGAATATTACAGGTAACAGCATTAAAGCATCAGAATTTAATCAGAATTGTGAAGGGAATTTAAACTTCTTTTTCAGATGCTTTAACATTCCTATGAAACTTTTTGTCTTATGATAAAATATTTAGCTACAGTACACAGAAGATACTAGATACATAGCCAGGTATCAATGTGGGAAACTCTTATTTTATTTATTTATTTTTAAAATTTTTTATTTTTGTTTTTTTGTGAGCACATAGTAGTTGTATGTAATTATGAGTTACATAAGATATTTTCATACAGGCATTCAGTGCATACTAATTGCTTCAGGGTAAATGGAATATCCATCACCTCAAGCATTTATCGTTTGTGTTTCAAACAATTCAACTATACTTTTAATTAATTAATTACTTTAGAGACAGAGTCCTGCTCTGTCACCCAGGCTGGAGTGCAGTGGTGCCATCTTGGCTCACTGCAACCTTCACTTCCTGGGTTCAAAAGATTCTCAAGCCTCAGCCTCCCAGGTAGCTGGAATTAGAGGTGTGCATCACCACGCCAGGCTAATTTTTGTGTTTTTAGTAGAGACGGGGTTTTGCCACATTGGCCAAGCTGGACTTAAGCTCCTGGCCTCAAGTGATCTGCCCACCTCAGCCTCCCAAAAGTGCTGGGATTACAAGCATGAGCTACCACACCTGGCCTACTTTTAGTTATTTTGAAGTGTACAATTTATTTTTTTACTATAGTCACCCCGATGTGCTAGCAAATACTAGGTCATTCATGCTTTCTATATATATATTTTTTGCACCCATTAACCATCCTCAATTCCTCCTAACCCTCTCCTACCCTTCTCAGCCTCTGGTAGCCATCCTTCTACTCTCCATAACCATTAGTTCAATTGTTTTATTATTATTATTATTTTTTTTTTGGAGATGGAGTCTCGCTCTGTCGCCCAGGCTGGATGGAGTGCAGTGGCGCAGTCTCCCTCACTGAAAGCTCCGCCTCCCGGGTTCACGCTATTCTCCTGCCCCAGCCTCTCCAGTAGCTAGGACTACAGGCGCCTGCCACCATGCCTGGCTAATTTTTTGTATTTTAGTAGAGACGGTGTTTCATTGTGTTAACCAGGATGGTCCCGATCTCCTGACCTCATGATCCACCCGCCTTGGCCTCCCAAAGTGAATTGTTCTAATTTTTAACTCCCATAGATAAGTGAGAACAAGGGATGTTTATCTTTTTGTGCCTGGCTTATTTCAGTTAACATAATGACCTCCAGTTCCATCCATGTTGTTGCAAATGACAGGATGTCATTCTTTTTTTTATGACTGAATAGTACTCCGCTGCAGGACAAATAATGGCTCTTTTTCTTCAATGTGGTTTGTAGAATAACTGTCTGGACTACAGTACCCAGTGGCACCTGGCTCTGCACATAGGATAACCTTGTACTAAAGATTACTAAAACAGAATTAGGGACAGTTTTAAGAAAATTCCACTGCATCTGTGCAACCCTTGCATCATGATCAGCACGCTCCAGGCTTTAGCCTTCTGCACAATCACCTTACAATTAGGAAAGTAGCAAAGTGTCCCCTTTTTTAGAAAATATTCACAAACCTCAAACCCTACCCAGGACACACTTCACAATTTTCTTGATTTTTGATTCATTTTGGCCTTGAATGAACTGGGAATCAGGAACAAGGGTAAGTCCTCTTGTTAGATATTTGGACCTCAGAAAACACATCAACCACTTCCCACTTCCCTTTGGCTGTTCTGCCAAGGCCCTGAGCTGAGGAGGGCTTCAGAGTTGCTTGGATCCTGCCCTTTTTGGGAGACAATGGTTCAGTTCCAAAGACTTAGCAAAGTACAGACTAGGAAAGCTTAAGAGTCATTTGCATACACAAAGGCCACCTTCAGGTCAGCTGACAACCTAGTGTAACACATTGGCTCATAAAAGGCTTCTCAGGTCCAAGAGACATAGAATGAGGCAGATAAGTCCCCTAAGGCACACAGATGACAGAACCTTTGAACCTGCTATTTGCACTGTCTGCTGTGCTCTAGGAAGCCATACAACCATCTTCCTAGATTTTTCTTAAATGACATTTTTTTATGGAGGCTACTCTACCACTCTTTTAAAACTTATAGTTTTCACCCTTATATTTTCTCTCTCCTTGACTTCCTCATTTTTCTTTGTAGCATGAGAAATAATCACATATAACATTAATTATTTTGTATGTTATTTTATTTTGCATGTTTTCATATGTTTTATTTTGTATGTTTTGGTGTTTTCTTCTTATTAGAATCTACACCAGAATGTACGATTTACAAAGACAAGGGATTTTGTTTCTTTCGACTGCGGCTGTATCCCCAGTTCCTGGTCCACAGGAGGGTTGTTAAATGAAATAAATGAACTCACAGTTTCCTTCATCCTTTTTGCAAGGGGGATGGTTCTTCAACTGTGCTTTTCTTAGGTCTTTGATCCATTAATATCCCTTCTCTCTTTTACCTCTCCAATCTTTCCTTGACTTTCTCGTCCCGGTCCACTGACAAACATACTTAACTACTCACTCCGTCCTTCAACCCTAACTCTTCCTCCTACTCACTTCTCAAATTTCATTCTCTGCCAAAATTCATGAACATGCATGCTGCGTTTTCTGCTTCCTCTCTTTGGTTCCATTTACCTCACCACTCATTGTAGTCTCTTTCTTCCATCCAATCATTTTATTTAGTTCTCATATTGCTGATACTTCTGCAACCTTTTACTGTGTTGACTATTTTTGTTTTATCTTAATTGTCCTCTCTGGGACTTGTGACATTTCTCCTTCCTCTTACCTCTATGGAAATTCTTTCTTCTTTCCTGTGATTGGTTTCTTTCTTCTGACTACCCCTTAAATTTGTTTTTCTCCAAGATGCCATCTGCAACTCTTTTATCTGTTTACTCTAAAAATTATATTTAGTGATGTCAACAAACCCTTAGCTTTAATCATCAACTGCAATATACAATTCTTAAGTTTATGTCCACAGTCTGGAGTTTTTTTCTAAATTCTAATATTATATTTCTAACCAGTGTGCTATCCGGTTGAAGAAGAAGAGTGTGGCACAGAGGACAAACTCATACACTGACCACTTCATTACAAAGTGATTAGTGCCATTGTAAAATGAAAGCAGGCTGCAGTGGCTTCTTCCACTTATTAGCTATGAGACTTGGAAAAGTTATGTGAGCTCTCTCTGTCTCCTTCTTTGTAAAATGAGGATAATAGTTGTGTCTACCTGATGTGGCTGTTGACAGAATTAGATGAAATAATCCAAGTATAGAATGTAGAACCACACCTAGAACTAAATGTTTAACAAGTGCTCACTACTGCTATTATTATTGTTATTGTTTTAAGTTTTTAATACATGGGCAAGGCCTAGAGATTATTTAGGGTTTAAGACAAGACTTTTTGTAAGACGTTATCTGTATGCTGAATTCCAGTGGATGAGGAGGAGATGAACCAGTTAAAGAAGAGTAGGAAAGACATTTCAAGCACATAAATAATTACACAGAATGCATTATGTAATGTGTCATTATTTCATTATTTATGTATTTATGTGCTTGAAGCAACATAAATAATAATACATATGATGGAAGCATATGCTATATGAGAGAACAAGCAGGGAGTAGATATTTCTATAGTATAAATTTCAAGGTGCAGAATGTTCAGAGGTAAATTAGAAAATTAAAAAGAGGCCAGATCATAGAATGCCGTACTACGGAATGTGGCTGATGTCTACAGGTAGTCAAAAATTTAAATTTTAAACATGGAAATAATTAAATAACCTTTTAAATTCTAGATAGAATTACACTGGCAGCAATTTGTAGCATGTCATAAAAATTTTAAAAATGTAGTGAAAAAACTGAAAAAAAATTATATCCATAATCTCACATAAGACATCTCTTAGGAGCGCCCCAAAATTGTGGTAGTTTTGAGGGATGGTGGAGATGCTATACTCATTGTCGGGACAGAGTCTGGAAAATATTGATTGTGATAGTTCACATGGTTGGATCAAACGCAGGTCACACAATTAAGTCTAATGTGTCAAACAGTAGTAGGTACGATCATAGAAACACAAGTAAAGCACAATGGAGACAAAAAGAATTAATTTAGAGAGGCAGGAATGAACATCATGAAGGTGTATAATTCCAAGTGATACACAAAAAACATACATATGGAATATGGAAGAGTTACATAAATAGAAGTTTAAAGCACATCTTGGGGGTAGATTGCAAAAGGCATTAAATGTTTGGTCAGCAATTTTTAGTTTTCTTCTATAAAAGTTCAGAAATTATTTTTATCATATTTATTAGTTTCTGAATGTGTTTTACTTATTGTCATGGAAAAATGAAATTTAAAAAATGGAACTGCCATGGAGACATACAAAATTAGATGGAGGACAATATACTTAATTCATTTCTACATTTTATGATTCTATGCATTAGGTAGTAGATTTAAAATCTTCTTCACCTCAGGAAATAGGAGAAAGAGAATACAGATCACATGAGAACAGAGGTCTTCACATTAAAATGTGTGTTACAATATATTCATTACATTTGCAACTGACCCATATAATGGATTGAAATGTTTATTGCAGTTATTAATTTGGAATGTCTACAGCATTAGGGTGGAGTAAGATGTCAAAACAATTTTGTGAAGTCTATATTCTGATTAAGAATATGAGTGCTGAGTTGTTCATTCATTCAAAGTAATCAGAGTCATCTTATGTTTGTATACCATATTAAATCACGAGAGTCCAGAGCATCTGGTAAACTGAAATTATTCTAGTATTCAGCTATAACAATAATAGCACAATGTGAAATCAGATAATACAAACTATAGGAACCTGTCAAAATTTGAAATATGCCCATGTTACAATACATGTTTTAAAATAAGTCCTGTGAGTTCAAATTAATACTCTTGTTTATATACAGAATAGCATCTTAGAATCACAGCAACTTGATAAAGTAAGAAGACACCTTGACGATCACCTTTTCCAACCATTTCATTTTACAGATGAGGAAACTAATTTCTACGGTTTTGATTTCTTGCTGGTTCCTACTAAATTGCATTATTACCTTCATGCTATTGCTTGCAAAAGTAATATCATATTATTTACTGAATATGAATATGAAAAGTATGTATCACCACTACCACCCAATTCAGAAATTTAAATCCTAAGAGTTAAATCCTATAAACTCCTCAAGGTGGTGTCAAGTTCATTGCCAGAAAGCTCTCCTAACGGGGAGCCAGAAATGGTTAAGGTAAGGAGTGATGTTAGTGTGTAAAATGAAATGTTCTTCCCCCACCCCATGCCCAATTCCCATGTTTCCTCCCTAAATGTGCAAACCTGTCTGCCACTGTTCAATCTAGAAAAAGAGCTGATGGCAAGCCTTTGTTATCATTTGGAAGGTCCAGATAAATATATAATGCCTATAGATTGTCCAGACATTTAAATTGGGGGGGTAATTTTTAACACCTACCTGCATTTGTCGTGTTAAAACTCTGCTGTGCTATTAGCAGTCCCGGAAGTTCTGAGAACTATCCAGCTACACTGGCCAATTTAGGCAACATCCTCCCCCACATCCCACCATATTGCTTTTTTCACTGAAAGTATTTATTCAAACTACTCTATGAGCTTCTGGCTATGTTTTAGATTCTATCTTCTCTTGACCACTTTATTTACACTTCTTGACTCTTTCTACTCTAAAAGTCCCAGCCTACCAGTCCTCTCTTTTTTTGACCTTCCCAGAACTCAGAAATCTAGCCTTTCTGTAAACTCAGAGTATTTTTTAATCTCCATCTCATTTAATTTTATATGATCATAACTTGTTATTTAACTGCTTAATGAGAATATTTTGTTTTCTTAAACTGTATTAAAAGCCTCTATAGGGCAAAAAACTGTATGTATTTCATATCCTTTGATACCTACCAGCATGCTAAGAATATTGTAGGTCCTCAATAAATGTTGATGTTAAACCATGACATTTTGTTTACACTACAGTCTATATAGTGATATAGTGATATATTCTGAAAAATCAATATTTTATTAATTCAATACTCCATGGTATAGACATGACTATAGGGGATTAATTTGACAGAAATAAAAGTTTTATATTATTCTTTAATTTTTCTCCTTCAGAGGCAAAGCCATAGATTCACAGTGGTCAAAACTCATTCAAAAGGAGCTATCTTAAAAATAACATTAAAGGAAAATGTTTTCTATTCTAAAAAGTCTGCATGTATTTCATGAATGAAGAACCATTTTCTTAATTGTACTGATAAGACTGAAGAGAGGTAGTGAGGTGTAATGTCATTAGCATAGGCTCATTAGATAGACAAGGGGTCAGGTTGCAGCTCACTTATTTATCAGCATTGTGACTTTGGAAACATTATTTACCTTGCTGAGTCTGTGTCCTTATGTATAAAATGGTGACAATAATATGTCTCTCATTTTGTCTAAGAAACTTTAATGAAATAACGAATGTAAATACTTCGTTGGTGGTATCTGCCAAGCCAAAACTTAGATAAAATTTTTAACTATGTGTGCTGAATATGGGAGTTTGTAACATCACTACATCGATTAGGTCTATATCAGATACACATACACTGATTGTCTCTTGCACATATTGACATGCATGGAAAAGAGAACTTGCAGAGAGAAAGGTTTGTTTAATACCTCCATGGGCAATGAGAGGAGGAAAAGAGTAATAGAGAAGTAAACATGATGTCTGTTCATTACAGTAGTAGCATCCAAATATGGCCATCAACCATTCTTCCCTTCCTAGACACACATAACAGACACTCCTCACATTAAGAGGTGCAGTCTTTTCCCCTATCTTTTGAAACTAGGCTGGCCTTGTGATCTGCTTTGATCAAAAGAATATGGTGAAAATGACATTCTGGGCCTTCTAAGCTCGGTCTTTAAGAAGTATATCAACTTCTGCAGTCTCCCTCTTGGAAAACTCCATCTTGGACACTAGCCGCCATGTTGTGAGGAGGCCCAATCTAGAAGAGTAAATAAGTGGAGGCCACATGGAAAGAAGCTCTGGAGAATGAGTGACCCACCTTGGATATTCCAGTTCCAACTGTGCGTTCAGCTGAATGAACTCACATAAGTGATTCCAACCAACATCATATGGAGCAAAAGAACTGTCCATTAAGGCATTTGCCATACCTTAATTTCTGACCCACAGAATATCAAGAAATGATAAATAGTTGTTATTTCAAGCCACTAAATTTGTGGATGTCTTTTTACACATCAATTGGTATTCAAAAAACTCCCCACACTTAAAAATTATATCTAACCCGGCACAAAGTACTTTCACATAGGTATAGAATTTATCTCTATGCAGTGATGTAGGCAATATTTTTTTTTTTTTTTGAGATGGAATTTCACTCTTGTCACCTAGACTGGAGTGCATTGGCACTATCTCGGCTTACTGCAACCTCCACCTCCTGGGTTCAAGTGATTCTCCTGCCTCAGCCTCCCGAGTAGCTGGAATTACAGGTACCTGACACCACACCAGGCTAATTTTTTTGTATATTTAGTAGAGATGGGGTTTCACCATGTTGGCCAGACTGGTCTCGAACTCCTGACCTCAAGCAATCTGCCTCCCTCGGCCTCCCAAATTGCTGGGATTACAGGTGTGAGCCACTGTGCCTGGCGAGGCAATATTATTTTAACCTCTCAGCAGAAAAAGATTCAAAGAGTTTGTATACCTTGTGTATGGCGATTTAAGGGTTTTGATATGCAAAGTCATATTCTCAACTGTGAAAAGAAATTTAAAATTACTATCTGCCAACCAATACGTAGTAGGCTTTAAGGTGACACTATAAAACAACTGTCATAGGCTCTGATATCCCAGCCATACCCATGCAAGTGCACACCAAAAAGCCAGTTTACACCATGTGGATGTAATCTTGCTCCATTTCCTTGTGTATGGATTTTCTGAGGGTCAGAGGAAGCTTGCTCCATTTCCCTACATTTCTGAGAAGAAAGGAATTATTAATTGTTGTTTACTATGATACTTACTATATAAGTGAGCTAGGCTACACCATAATTTCTGGCCTGAGTTCAGAGATTGGCAAAAACAACTTTGCTTAAGGTGCTTTCTATTTGATTTTCTACCAAATCAGCAACATAAAAACTACACGAATGATAGAAATCAGTGAGAAAACAAACCTCTTGATCCTTTCCAGAAGTTAGATGATCAACCATGTGGATGCAGGAGCTGAGTTCTCTACATGAAGCTAGAAAATGGGCTTGTCAATATTCAAAGGTCTCATTTGGTTATATGTGTCAATTTTTGCTATGCCACAGTTACATGCTTTAGTGTTCTTATTGCTTCATCTAGATTACAAAAATACTTGGCCATGTGTGGCCTGCCAAAATATGTGATTATCCACTTTGTAGCACAACAACTTGTATTAGACTTTGATTGTTAGCTTGTAATCATTTTTGAGTAGTTACTCACCTTTATATAAAGAATTGCAGAATAAACATTGTTCTTATTATGAATCTTCCACACAGAAAGTACCCAAGAGGTAAAATATTGGCATCTAAAATTAAAAGAATAAAAAATGCATAAGCTGTTTAATGTACAGATAAAAGGAGAATTCAATGTTTTCTTCATAAGGAATTCGTTTCCTAAGAAATAGCTTTAATTAAAAATCTCTGATAAATAAAACAGAGAATTTTAAAGCATTTTTGACAAAAGATTTAATAATTTAAAGACATTCAATTCTTTTCATTTGAAATAATGTAAAAATGTAAATCTCATTTACTTAAATGTGATCATGTAGCCCTATAGAATTGTCTTTAAAATAAAAAAAAATCCCCATGGTTATTTTATCGAACAAGACTAGGGACTTTACAGCAAAGAGAAATGAAATGTAAAGTACTGTGAAATAAAATCAGGTATATGATTGAAAGATAAATTTGTAAGAATATTTTCTAATGCTAATGAAGTATAATTTAGAAAAAAATTCTATAATCTTAGAAATTCTTTAACTTTTGTGCAGATAGATGTAGAGGACTGCTAAAAATGCAAAGCCTTAAACCAAGAGGTGAAATTTGAGAAAAACTAATTCAAAGAAATTAAAAAGGAAAATGTTTAATTTGGAAGAAATAGCTATTGTGAAGCTGACATCCTGATAGGCGGTGAGGTTTTGCAAATGTGGTTCTGTTATATTCCCATTCAAATCTTTTTAACTCCATAGTTAATGAGCTAGGCAAATGCTTAATCCTTGCTTCATTCTGTGGTCAAAGGGAAACTTGCAGTTGATATGTATCATTTTGTTACATACTCTATGCTCTCATTTGTACTTGGAAATAGAGAAAGAGAAGAAAGAACATTGGCTCTTTCTTCCTATTGCCAGAAATTTTTCTTTTACTGTACCTGATTGTGTTTTATACAGAGAAAGTACTCTGGTAGTTCAGAAAGAAGATGGGACAATAGGAAATGTTTGAAATGACTAAGGATAAACATCTACCAGCATTTTGTCGTGTATCTTAATCTGATAACATCAAGCAATTTTCAAGTTTCCTTGAAAATTCTGGCTCCTAGAGCTACTTAATTATATTATAAAAGCTTTCTTCAACCACAAGGATGAGTATGGATAATAATAATAATAATAATGATAATAGCCTATACCAAAAATTGGTCTATAAATAAATAGTTGTTGCTTATCAATTCTCATACCAATAATCTGAATTTCTACTGAAATATCATTTACTGTATTCAAAATGTGTCACAAAATAATAAAACATTAATTATTATATATTGAATGTTTATTTATTAGGAAACCCTTGTTGATGTAGGACAACATCATTTAGCCATTACATTTTGTTTTGTCCTTAAAGAATCTGCAGAAAACAAGAGATGAAAAAAAGATTTTTTAAAAAAATTCTCCTACATCTCTTTTATTCATTAGATACCTAAGGAATAACTCCTGAGAATGGAGCAAGTACTACATTAGTTGTACAAACAAAATTCTATTCTTAAATTGATTTCAAAATAGCCCAGGACAACTGACCCAATGCTCTTGGATAGTTTTAGCTCAGAGGAAACCTTCTACATGAGATGTAGAATCTCACAGGGCTTCCCTACCACCCTTTCTTATTATCAAATTACTTCAGTGCTTCATACTCTTTTCTTCCATGTAGACAACGCCTTGGGAAATTAGCATTTCGCCATCACCTTTTGTCTTGTGGAAGTAAAAAAGGTATAAATAAAATAAATTGGCTTCATTTGATTAATTTTCATATTGGCACAAATATCTTCCTCTGAGCAACTGAAAACATTTCCCCTTGCAGTTTGAAAACGGCCTTTATAAAAATTCACCTTCCCTTTTGGATAAGGTTCCAAAATGTTTAAGAGCAACAACAACGGTGGCAGCAGCATTCTCACCACCATGTTAGCTATCTATGAATGTGTGCACACATAACCACATATGAATGTATAGGATATTGGATTATCATCATGCAAATAACCATGATTCCAAAGAGTCTCAGAAGGAAGAATTCAAATTGTTTTTGTAGTTATAGACTGAATTTTCTGTGTTCTACTCCCATTTCTAGCGAATAGTGATTTGAGTTTTTGACATGAAGTCTTAAAATATGTCTCTCTGACACCCTTGCCATGACCATTAAGCATCAGAAGTCAATAAATTAAGAAACATAAGTTACAATGTATGAGAAATTAATTTTTTTAGTGGTGCTGCCTCTGGAGCTACTGATAGGTATTGACGGGCAAAAGGAGAAATATCTGGAATCTGAGCTCTCCGTCCTCCATACTTCACACAGGGTAGTCACACATATATTTGCTCTGTGAATTGGGATCATACAGAAGATTTAATTTGCTTTAGACCAGTGGTTAGCTGCTCAAGAAATATTTAAGTAACATTTGTTTTTAGAAATTAGTTTTTAAAGAGAAAATATGGTTCAAAGAGGTGGTGATTGACCCAAAATGACACAGCTAGTTAGAAACAAACTCTCCCGCTTATGTTTATCCCACTCCAACCTTAGTGTTTTTACAGAGATGACTCTGAATACCTTGAATTGATTCCAAGTCCTTCTCTAGTGGTTCCCCAGTGTAGTCTAATAGGCTTCAAAACTCAGCTTAAATTATCTTTTTATGATGGAGACTTCTAGTGCTCACACATATCCAATTCTCCTCTTCTGAGCTTATAGGTGGGTCAAACATTCTCACTCCTTTGTAGTTAGGTTGAGCCATATAACATCACAATACATTGTGAGTTGAAGTTATGTGAGTTACTTCACTGCTAAACCACTCCAATGTAAGATCCTCTGGTACTCTGTCCTCCATTTAAGTAACTGAGAAGGCTCTATGTTTCCAATATGGTGATGCCAGTTTCAGCCTGGGCTTTGGGAGATTAAGTGGAGCTGATACTCCCTCAACCCACAATAGATTGTATCATGAGCTAGAAGTGAATTGTTGGTATGCTAAGCCACTGGGATACCAGGGCTACCTGGTTACTGAAGCATAACCTACCATGTCTAATTAATGCATGTTGGCAGGATTTGCTGAATGACAATTGAAGCTGATTTCCTGGCAGCCAAAATTTCTAACAGGCATTGCCAATGGCATATTCATACATGAAGAGCCCCAAACCAGTTTTGCCATCTTTAGTTTCTATCAAAATTGAAGAAATACCCAAAAGAAGGGCATAAAGCAAGATCTCTTAATGATCATTTCTTATGAAAATAATAAAGAATTCTTGAAGAAATAGATGATTCCAGGTTTCAGGCAGGAATGATTATTTTAGACATTTTTTTGTCAGAAAGAGAGGAAGCTATAAGGCTTTTGGAGACATGTCAAAGACAGGCAGTAGTCTATTTAAAAAGCTCTCAAGTCAATTAGAGTAAAAAGGGTAATGTCTGTATTATGGATTGAAAAATATATCATATTTTTAATTCATTTAAGACATTATTCTTTTTATCCCAATTGACTTTTTCAATCCATGAGTTCATAATTATACTAAAATCCCCACATTGATCAACACTAGAGGTTGCTAGGATACCAAATTATTATTCTAAAAGGTGCCCAAGAAAAAAGGTAGAAAGAGAGAAAGAAATGAAATATATGATAACTTTCTTTTTGAACTATATTTTATGGTAAACAATGAGTTAACAAAAACATTTCTATGTTGAAGAATTCTAATGATAGCAGAAGGAACGGTAGAATTAAGAATGTACCATTTTGCAACCCCTACTGAAATAATGTATCAAGCCAATAATAATCAATGGCTACTAAAATTCTTAAAGAAAAGACATTTCTTACATGATGCCTACAAGATGGTAGAATAAGCATTTACAGCACTTATTCCCATACAGAAACATCCATTTGAACAACCATCCATTCAGGAGAGTACCTTCACAAAAGCTAAGAAATTCAGATGAAAGATTTTATCACCTGAGTATAGCACAGAAATAATAAAAGATGCACTGAAGAAGTAGACAGAAAGGACAATTTCACTTTAGGAGTGTCACCACTTTCCCAAGTCCACACAGTTCAACTAGGGGAGAGACAGCTCAATATATTAAAAGGAAAGTAAAATGAACACCTGACTACATGAACCTCAACACCAGGCCATCCTCTGTGAACCCCAGCACCAGGCCAACTCCTGCAGACTTGGGCTCCAGACCAGCCCCAGTGTACCCAACCTGCAGACTGGACTTGACAAACCCAGGCTTTAGATCCACCCCTGTGTCTGGCCAGTCCCTGAAGTGCCGGATTCCAGACTGGTCCCCAGGCCTCCAAGCCCCACAATCCATACAAGGGAACCACTATAGCATTATCAGTGAATTTCTCAGCAGAAATCTTGCAGGCTAGGAGAGAGTGAGATGATATATTCCAAAGTGCTGAAAGGAAAAAAAAAAGGTTTGCAACCAAGAATACTACACCCAACAAAGCTATCCTTCAGAAAGAATACTCATATAAACAAAATCAGAAATGAAAGAGGAGATATCACAACTGGTGCCACAGAAATACAAAGAATCATAAAAAACTACTATGAGCAAGTATATGCCAACAATTGGATAACCTAAAAGAAATTGATAAATTCCTAGAAACATATGACCTATCAAGACTGAATCGTGAAGAAATAGAAAACCTGAATAGACCAAAAATGAAGAAAGAGATTGACTCAATAATAAAGTTCCCTACAAAGAAAAGCCCAGAACCTGATGGCTTCTTAGCTGAATTCTATAAAATATTTAAGTAACCAATCCTTCTCATACTCTTCCAAAAAACTGGAGAAGCATTAATACTTCTAAGTTCATTTTAGGAGGCCAGCATTAGCCTGATGCCAAAGCCAGGCAAGGACTCTGGAAGAAGACTACAGGCCAATTTCCCTAATGAACATAGTTATAAAAATTCTTAAAAAATACCAGCAAACTGAATTCAAAGGATCTTTCAACATAAGCAGGTGGGATTTATCCCTAGGATACAAGGATGGTTCAACATATGCAAATAAATAAATGTAATACATCATATTAACAAAATGAAGGACAAAACCTACATGGAAAAGAAGAATTTAACAAAATCCAATATTCTTTTGTGATAAAAGCTATCAACAAATTAGCAAATTAGCAAGAAAAGAAATTTGCATCAATACCATAAAGGCCATATATGATAAGCCATAGTTAACATCATGCTCAAGTTAAAAAGTTAAAAGCTTTTATTCTAAGATCTGAAACAAGACAAGAATGTCCACCGTTCAGCATAGTACTGGATGTCCTAGCCAGAGCAAACAGGAAAGAAAAAGAAATAAAAGACTACCAAATAGAAAGGAAGAAGTGAAATTGTCTCTGTTTGCTGACAACATGATCTTATATACAGAAAATCTTAAAGACCACCAAAATTACTTTTAGAACTGATAATAGAATTCAGTAAAATTGCAGGGTACAAAATCAGCCTACAAAAATCAGTAGCATTTCTACCAACCAACAACTGTTAAAAGAAAATAAGAAAATAAACCCATTTACAATAATATCGAAAAAATTAAAATACTTGAGTGAATTTAACCAAGGAGGTAAAGGATTTGTATACTGAAAACTATAAGACATTGATAAAAGAAAAGGAAGAAGACACAAATAAATGGAAAAATATTCTGTATTTATTGTTTAGAAGAGTTAATATTGTTTAAATATCCATACTACCCAAAGTTATCTGCAGATTCAGTGTAATTCCTATAAAAATTCCAGTAGCATTTTTCACAGAAATAGAAAAACAATTCTAAAATGTATGTGGAACAACAAAATAACCTGAATGGACAAACAATCTTGATCAAAAAGAAGAGAGCCAGAGGCATCACACTACCTGACTTCAAAATATATTACAAAGATATAGTTATTAAAACAGCATGATGCTGGCATAAAAACAGGCACATTGACCAATGGAACAGTACAGAAAGTCCTGAAATAAACCCACACAGTTATAGTCATTTGGTTTTCGACAAAGGTGCCAAGAGCACAAAATGAGAAAAAGGATAGTCTCTTAAATAAATAATGTTGGTAAAATTGGATATCCATATGCAGAAGAATGATATTGTATCTTTATCTCACAACTTATGCAAAAATCAACTCAAAATGGATTAAACCTTAAATATTAGACCTGAAACTGTAAAATCACTAGAAGAAAACATAGGAGTAAATCTCTATAATGTACATGTATACCTTGCATGTATACTGTTTTTATTTTTCAATTATACCCAAATAAAGTTGGAGAAATAAAAGAAAATATGCAGCACCATTTATGCAGTTTTCTTGCCCCCAAATTAAACCAAATCTAACCCATCCCCTAAATCTAAAATCAATTATCACACAAATTCTGGGGCTAGAGCAGCAACCTTGTGAAGATGCAATTAACCAAATTCTGAATGTGGGTAATTACACAAGCAAATAACCGATATATTTCTACAAATATATAGCATAAAAAAAAATGGAGATAAGGGGAATTATAGTAGTTTAAAAGAAAGTTAAATGACAATACCAAACAAATGCAAACCTTGTTAGGATTCAAATTTAACAAAGTAACTATAAAAAGGCATCTTTGAGAAATTTGAACATAAATTGATCATTAATTTTTTAAACTTTTGTTAGGTCTGATAATAATATTGAGGTTGTATTTTAAAAAGAAGATCGTTTAGACTTGCACATTGAAATATTTATGGGTGAAATATAGGGATTTTAATTAAAACACTTCAGCATAAATAGAGAAATGAACGAAACATTATTAACAAAATATTGACAACTGTTGGAGCTGTATGATAAGTATAGGGAGGTTAATTATATTATTTATACACATTTATAATATCTAAAATTTTGCATAATAAAATTTAAAAATAAATAAAAGTGAAGGCAGGGAACTACTTCAGAGACCATGCCTTCTTAACATGGATCCACATTCTTTTTGGATTTTTATTGTTTGAGGGATGAAAGCTATTTTTTGTTTTATCATTTAAGTCAGATAAAATTTATGTATTTATCATATACAACATGATGTTTTCAAGTATATATACACTGTGAAATGATTCAATCTAGCTAATTAACAAATTAACTACCTAAATTTTTAAAGACTCCAATATTATATATTCAGGATTTATTTTTTTCTTGTGTCTGTCTCTCTTCCTCTGACTTCTGAGATCTGAGATAGGCCCATGGGCTACTTGTCTAGATCCTTACTACCCACTGGCTTTTTTTTTTTTTTGAGATGGGAACAAATACAAGTTCCCTTGTGAAAATTTTATAAGAAGTTCTAGATATTGACAGCAGAGCATTGTATCAAGTGTAGATCTTTTTTTTGAGTGTGGGGCATTGTGTGCCTACACAGATTGCACACCCATGAAGCCAGTTCTATCTGACAATTAATAATAGATTCTAGCTTGAGGTGTTGGCAGAGCATTGCAAAGTACATAGATCATTCAATTCTGTGTAGCACAGATAAAAGAGTAACTGAATGAATGGAATAGGCTCTTCATAAACATATTAATTAATGAATTAAAACCTTAGCAAAGCATTTGTTTCTGAAATCTATATGTATACTAGCAAAAAATCCAAGAATTAGAAAAATGTCTTTTTGTACTTGATTCTTCCATATGATAACAGAGAATCTATACAGTCAGAATGTATTTTAGTCAGTGGTTCTGTGTACCTGACCAGAGGTCCATATCTAGCAAACATAATCGTGATGCCTTGTTTAAAATATTTATCTACTAGGCTCCAGGCCGTTGACTCCTAGTCACTCCTAGCCTATTAGATCTCATTGTTCTTGGTTCATTTAGCTTCCTATCCCATAGATGAGTATGATCAGTGACCTTATCTGCTGATCGATATGGTCTAGTCAATACTGCAAACTCAGACTAAATACATGAGCAACTCCTCTGCCCTTGGGGAGGAGAGAGAGAACAATAATGAGAGGAAAGGTAAGCAGAGGAGTGGGAGTATTCCACATCCCTATATTAGATGCAATGATTGCAAATGCAAATAAGACAGAGTCCCTGTCCTCAAGGAACTTTCCATTCATAGAAACAGATATGGAAACAAATAGTTGCCAAAGTAATTCAAGGGCTAGGATGCACCACTCTAGTTTACTTTCCCAGTGGTCTTCACCTTTTTCCTTCCTGCTCTTCTTTTTGCCATCTAGCCCCCTCTTCCATAGCCACTACCCTAACATTGCTAACTTCCAACAGAAATTCTGGATTTTGTAAAAATGAAACTGACATCCTTCTTACAGATCTGCTAAGGAGCTCTGTTGTAGTCACTGCTTAAGACGTGAAGCCCAGACAGAATTTCTTGTGGCAAGGAAATGGATATTAAAGGCTCAGCCAGACTTGCTCCTGGAAGAAAATAGCAGATTTCTGTCACTCCATTGTGGAAACAGACAGGTGAAGGCCTGATTGGTCCCTGCATTTCTGTCAGCTTTGCTGCCTCCTTAGATGGGAAGTTCTTTGAAAGTTCTGACCCACCCCAAAGTATCAGACCATCCAGCTCTGTGCTATGTGGCAGCAGCCTCTCAGTAGATACTGAATAAAACAAAAAGGATACTTGTGAAGTTTGCAAGGCTTTGGGAAAAAAGCACTGTTAAGATTGAAGCATTCTAGAAAATCAAGATTTTTATCTAAGATAACTGTTCGTTGATATGCTTAAAGTATAACACAAGGTTTGAATTTGAGAACTATATTCATAGCTCTTATTTTTAATTACCATTTTATAAAATTCCTTTCCTTTCATTATTTCTCACCAATGATTTCTCATTGGTCCTTTCTCTTGTGTAACTGTTCTCTAGCTACTAAAGACATTTATTAAAAGAAGAAGCAGTAGAGATCATTAGAAGGACAGGTATTTTAACTTTTTGCCTAAATCTTAGATGTCATTTGGTTATTTCCTTCTCAGCCAGGCTTCACATTATAAGTTGACCTATTTCTCTGGAATATCCTTGTAAAGGACACCATTCATTTCCCAAAGTACAGAGGGTCACTGCCTTCTGAGTAACAGTTTTACAAGGTGCTAGAGTCACCTAATTGGATGAAATTACAGGGAACTAAGACCTAAGTGCCATCTTTCACGCACACTGCTCATCCTAAGGGCACAAAATGAGAATAAGAAAATGGAAGGAAAGGGAAGCACCACATCTAAAATATAGGTCGGAAATTTGGAGAGACCGTACAATCTTCTTCTATGACTGAATCCACATAAGCGCATAGAATCAAATTGAAGCAACAATCTAAATTAAGTTGAATTGATGGGTGCTGACGAGTTGATGGGTGCAGCACACCAACATGGCACAAGTATACATATGTAACAAACCTGCACGTTATGCACATGTACCCTAGAACTTAAAGTACAATAAAAAAAAAAAAAAGAATTGAAAAAAAAAATAAGGAAGTATTTTCTCCTCGTGGTTCTATACTAAGTGGTGAAGTAGAGATGTCATAATTATTGGTAAATTGGTTCTCTCTAGACTAGCAAATTGAACTGTGCGGGGCTAGGGTGGTTTCTGAATTATCTGGACTGCTTACCCACACTAATCATGAATATTTATGAAACCTGAACCTCACTTTGTGCTCTATAAACACAGCTTGAATTATTCAGATTGTTTGTCTATACTGTAATAAATAGAAAATTCTCCTTGTACCTTATTTTTAGTATTAAAAATAGGCACTATAATGTTTTGGGTAAAAAGACAAAATAAGACAAAGGCATTTGCCTTCCCTTATTATGGCACTACATTAGCCATACTTGTATCTGTGAAATGACTTGTTTATGTTAAACATATAATTCGAGTGTGATGGTTCAACAGTGTTTAACCTATGGCTATGCTTCAAATTAGTTAAGCCTTTAAAACATTCCAGTGATTGTGTAATTCAATCAGATAGCCTAGCAGGAGATTAATTGGAAACATATGTGACACAGTGGCATCATAAGCTCCTGCCGTAAAAGAAGAGGAAGGGATTTGCTTTGTGATGCTCTGAAAATGCCTGCCCAGAGCAATGGTCAGTGCCTGTGATGCAGCAAACTTGGACTCGTGGGCAGGGACCCTAGATATGTTTTAATTAAAAATTTAAAAAATTAACTTTAACACTACATTCTTTCTTAATTTAAGCACCAGGAAGAAAAGACTAAATTATTTATGTTATTTTATTCCAGTCTATGTATGATGTGATGAAGTGATGTTCAGCAGGTCCTCAAATAAAACATCATTTCAATCAATGTTGTTTCCTTATAACATTGACGAGAAAAAAATGGTTTCATTATATGTCATTTTGCTTAAAGTTATTGTTTCCAAGAACTTATCGTTTGCATTCAGTGAGGACTTACTGTATATATTTTTTCTTCAGCACAGCACCCACAAGATGCCTTTACCATGCCAGTAAAATAAAACATGTTTTACTATGCAGGTTTTGCACTCTTCTGCAGGAAGCTGAATAGCCATTAATTTGGGCTGAATAGTTTTGTTTTAGGTCTTACCATACAATGATTAATTGCTTAGATGATGTAAATAGGCTGGATGCCAACTTCTTGAGTTGCTTGTGGACTATATTTCAGTTTAAAACTATGTAAAGAGTATAGGAAGTGGATTAAATATACTGTGCACTCACGGACCACAATACTTAAAGACTTGATTCTTAAAGGCAGACTAGAGCTAGGTCTATGCAAAGGAGATGGTGCATCAAATTCAAAAGCTATGCACCTTTTATGTTGCTGTATTTGGTGATGTTTAGACATGGTATTTGTGCTAGAAAATTATTTTCAGTCACACATCACTTAATGATGAGGATATGTTCTGAGAAGTGCATCCTTTGGTGATTTTTGTCATTGTGCTAAGATCACACAGTGTACTTACACAAACGTAGATGGTATAACACACTACATACCTAGGCTATGTGGTATAGCCTATCGTTCCTTGGCTACCTGTTCAACATGTTACTGAACTGACAACTGTAGGAAATTGTAATGCAATGGTAAGTATTGTATCTAAACATAGAAAAGGTACAACAAAAATATGTTATTATAATCTTATGGGGCCACTGGTCTGTTATTAACAAAAACATTGTTATGCCATGCATGACTGGATATTATTGATATATAATAAGGATAAAAAACATGTGTTTTATGTGATTTGCTGCTGAACTTAGATAGCTTTCACCACGTGGCATCTCCCTAAGTTTTTAAGTCTTAGAGTGTCTAGGATTAAAATGATAACCCAAGTCTGCTGTGAAAACAAAAAGCCTCACCGATCACCTGCTGATATAATTTAAAGATATAAACTGAAGAAGCTCTAGCTCTAACCCTCTGAACACTAACGAGTGACAAGACTATCACAGCAATGAATGAAAAGTTCTTCAGAAAAGAGAAAAATGCTCTGAAAATGTGGGAAAATGCACTCAGGTTCTTTTGAATTGGAAGCAAGCTGTCAAAGATGCCCACCCCCCACCCAACACTGTTAAAATGTTCAATGGAGTAAAAGCACATAGAAATATCCTCTATTCCTCTTGATTTCATTCTATGATAAATTAGTACCTTTACTGAAATACCTATTTCCAGTGGCAGTGGACATCATCACACCTGGATCAAGGAGAATTCAGCAGATGTTCAATCAGGGGTTCAGTCATCATTTGTTGCTGGATCTACTCTTTCTAACTACACTGAAAGAGAGCTCAATACAATGGTAGGAGCACATTCCAATCACTAGAGAGTGAGTCAAACTCTCCCTTCTTTGTATTTCCTCGCTATCTTAGCCAGCTTGGGCTGCCATACAAAATAACATAGACTGGATGACTTCAACAGCGGAAATTTATTTTCTCAGAGTTTGGGAGGCTAGAAATTGGAAAACAGGGTGCTAGCATGGTTGGGTTCTGGTGAGGGCCCTCTTCCTGGCTTTCAGATAGTCACCTTTGAGATAAATTCCCACACTGCAAAGAGAAAGAAACCTTCAGTTTCTTCCTCCTCTTGGAAAGACACTGAGCCCATCAAGGGGGACATGCCTTTATGACTTTATGTAAACCCAATCACCTCCCAAGGGCTCCACATTTAAATATCATCACACTGGGGGTTAGGGCTTCAGCATACACATTTTGGGGAGATACAAACATTCATTCCATAACATTCATTATTATGTTACCTGAGAATGGGTCAAATCTAAGGCCATTCACTAGACCATCGTCCTTGATGTTGTCCTCTAAGAGACGGGAACTGAAGCAGGTGATACCTGTCACACTGCATATCCATGAACAATAATCAGACAGGATGAGATAAGAGACCTTAAGCATTGGTCTGTGAGCTTCTCCACTGCATGACTGTAGCCCCTCTTTGGTGTCACTATGGCTCAGTATGCAACTGTGATATGTTGTGGCAGAGGCTTTGCCCCAGCCCTGCTCCATCAGTTAAACTAAGCATTCAGTTATGGCTTGCTGAAGAGGACGCCAGGTCTTCTCCTTTTGTGGTCTGAGAATGGGGTCTAAGTTTTGCGTGGTAGCTTTATCACATGCAAAGCCAAAGGCAGAAGTCACCACATCAGCTTTTGTGGTTGGAGAAGGAACTTATCCCTGGCATGATGGGGATGGAGTGGCTGGGGTGCAGGTCTTGAGGCTTACCTGTTCTGTCTGAGCACCGGGACCACACAGCTCTCCATGGAACCACTCAGAAGGTCAGTTTTACTAGAGGCAGTTTCTTCCTCTTAGGGAGAACTCCCTGTGGAGATCAGTCTTGGAAAAGTTCAATTTTATCAACTTTACACAATTTGTTCAAGATTTATCAGACTTTTTGTATATTCCTAGATTCAAGTTGCTTATATTTGGTTTAGGATTTTTACACTGATATTATTAAATATATTAAATATGTAATTAATGTGATTATTAAATGTGATTTTTTTCCCTTCATATTGTTCTTGTCAGGTTTTAGCGTGAAGATGTTGCTAGCCTTTTATGTAAGTTACGGAATATTCTCTCTTTTTTCTATTATTTGGAATAGTCCATATGAAACTGACGTTTTTTCCTGAAAGTCTGACAATATTTATTTTTAAATTTTGTTAATGTGGAAAATTGTTAGCTATGAATTTATTACTTCAATGGATATAAAATTATTTAAATATGATGTTGCTCCTCAAGGGATCTTTAGTAAGTAAAATTTTTCTAGAAATGTTTCCATTTCTTCCAAGTTTTAAAATATGTTAGGAAAATTTTTGTGTCTATCCTTAATTTGTTAAAATTTCTGTAGCATCTGTGGTAACCCACTTCTTAATTTCCTCTGCTGCTCATTTGTGCCTTTTCTCTTTTGTTCTTTTCAGTCTTGTCAATGATTTGTCAATGTTATTAATTATATTTGTAAACTATATTTGGCCTTCTTAGCTTCTCTTTTTTATATCTACTTTATATTTTAATAATTTTGCTCTTACTATCTTTATTTTTATTTTGTATTTAGTGTAGTTTATATTTTCTTTTACTAGCTTTTGAAATTGGAAGCTTAGTTCATTAATTTCTATTCCTTTATTGTCTAATGTAAACATTTAAGACTATAGGTATGCCTTAGCCCATTTTGGCTGCTGCGACAAAATACTATAGACTGGGTGGCTTATAAACAACAGAAAGTTATTTCTTACAGGTCTTGCTGCTGGAAAGTCCAAGATCAAGGTGCCAGAAAATTTGTTGTCTTGTGAAGGCCTTCTTCCTCACAGACAGTGGTCTTTTCATTTTAACCTCATAAGGCAGAAGGGGCAAGGGATCTCTCTTAGGCCTCTTTTATAAGGGCACACATCCCATTCATGAGGGCTCTACTCCTGTAATCTAATCATCTCCCCAAAGCCGTATGTACTAGCACCATCACCTTTGTGATGAAGATTTCAAAATATGAATTTTGATGAAACATAAACAGTCATATTCAAAAACCACTTTTTCTGCATTCACAGTTTTGATATGTCACATTTTCATTATTTTACCTTGCCTGATTGCACTGACTGGGACTCCCAGTATGATGATGAATTGAAATGGTGAGAGCAGGTATTTCTGATTTGCGCCTAATTGTAGGAGGAATGTATTTAGTCATCCAACCTGAAGAACGGTGTTACCAATAGGTTTTGTAGATGCTCCTTATCAAGTTAAGGAAGTGCCTTTCAAAAACTTCTTGCTGAGAGATTTTAATGTTTACTTATGTCAAATGATTTTCTGTACCTATTCAGATGACTATATAGTTTTTCTTCTATAGGCTATTGACATAATAATGGCAGTTATTAATTTTTGCATGTTAGACCAGCCTCGCATCCCTAGGATGAAACCGACTTGGTCTTGATATATTTTCTTTTTCATCTATTGCTGAGTTTGATTTGCCAATATTTTGTTGAGAATATTTTAATGTCTAAGTTCCTGAGGTATATTAGTTTATAGTTTTCTTGTAATGTTTTTATCTCATTTTCATAAAAAGTAATATTGTTCTTAGAAAATGTGTGAGAACTGTCCCATCTTTTTCTATTATCCAGATGAGATTGTGAGGAACTGGTATTTTTCGCTTTAAATGTTGAGTAAAATTCATCAGTGAGTTTATTTATTTGGGCTTGGAGTTTTATTTGTTGGAAGGTTTAAAACTATCAATTTAATTTCTTCCATAAATATATGACTATTCAGATTAATTATTCTTTAGTGATCTTTGGTGATTTATATGTTTTGAGAAATTAACCCGTGGTACCTAAGTTGTCATATTTATGGGCATTAAGTTGTTTGCAATATTTTCTAATTAACCTTTAATATCTGTAGGGTTTTATGATGTCCATTCTTTTAATTCTGGTATTTGTAAATTCTCTCTCCTCTCTCTTTCTCTTGGTCAGCCTCTCTAGTGGTTAAACTTATTATTTTTGTTTTCTATTTAACTGATTTCTGTTGTTGTCTTTATTTTTTTCACTTCTGCTTGTTATTGGGTTTAATATGCCAATTTCTCAACTTATTGTACAGGATGTAGTTTTATATTTTACATATTAATTTAGACTGCTTTCACCAGAGTTAGTGAAGATACATAGTCAACAGTATACTTGTTTAGGATTTCAAAAGAAACCATAGGATAACCTTTAGAACAAGAGTTATTAGCTTTAATAAGCAAGTTTTCATCTTGTAATAAAAATTGGAATAATGGAAAAAAGGAAAACAAAGTTAGGGACTCAATCCAGCAAACAATCCTGGAGGAAGTAGATGTGTGGAACAATCAAATGCAGGCTGAAGTTTTATAAACTGAACTGGGCCTACTCGAAAGGAATAAGAAGACATTAAAGGATAACATACATTTCATTTCTATTGTTGCAGAAAAACAGAAGATGAAGTAAAATAACTTCTTTTGCTCTTGTAATAGCAAATGCTCTTAAGCCCCAGAAAATTCAAAAGATCTGGAAAGACTAAGACTGGGAGAAGACAATATAGAATAGGTCATATATTTCCAAGAGGTTCCTGAGTGTCCCAGCTCAGAAAGCTACAACACAGATTCACACAATATAGTCAGCCATTCTGTTGGAGTTGGAGAGATCTAGAGACAAGTCTAAGTTTGGGATAGTAGAAATTGTAAGGCTATACATTTGACTTCAAGAATTGTTCACTAGAAACATAGTCTTTTCTCTCAAGAGAGAGCAATAGAATCTCAGGGAATACGAAAGAATACCATGCCCCTAGGATTGACATTCCTAAAAATCTTCAGATTAGACTCTTTCTGGACAGAAGTGAAAGCAGAAGCTTTGAGCTCTCCCTGGTGATGGGTCTGCAACCAGAGAGGATTTCTAGCTGGATAGCAAAAAACAAACAAGCAAATAAACACATATTTTAAAGATCACTAAAGATAGGGAGTCTATTACTGGAGAACCTCCCTTATATATTCTTCTATTGCCAAGGAAATCTCCACTATGTTTGTGAATATGGAAATCAATCCATGACATGGTTTGTTATATTAAGAAACTATAAATGTGCTTTGGCAAGAAATCTTTAGTTTCAAGTCTCAGAGAAACAAATCGACTATTCTTTCTGAAGGTATTTCCAACCTCATAATTCACTTTGTTTTTCAGATTGATAGAAGCACATTTATTTTATTGTATGGTATTTTATAAACCCTCAACCCCCCCAATTTGATCAGATTCAGTTTCTTATGGACTGTTTAACTGTGTAGACATGTAAGCTTATGACATTAAGACTATAATGTAATTTTAAATTCATTTAAATGATTCTTCAAATAGTTATTTTTAATCAGATATTTGCATTTTAAAGTATATATTATATATTATATATATGTCTCACTAGATTTTAAATTATAGAGTGACTCATTTGAGAAGTGGGTATTTTCTTATTTAAAATGTGGCTTTGAAAATAATAAGCCAATTTTGTGGTTCTGTTTAAAGGTAGCTTTCAAAAAGATGTCTTATATATTTCAGTTCTTTTTGGTGGGTAGAGACCATTCATATACTTAAAAATAAATCATGGTTCAGGCATAAATTACATAGGTCACCAAATCTGGGTGCAAAGCAAATATGAATCAGATAGAAAAATTCATCACCTGTTAAATAACCCCACCAAAGAAATCTTTTGGATTCCAACCAGCTGCCTAGGCTATGGAGGGCAGGACTATCCCTCATGTGGCAGGCACAGACACAGAATGACAGTTGCAGAAGAGAGCCCCTATCAGCTCAACAAATCCAAGACAGGGGCAAAGACTTCCTCATCATTATGGGCCTTCAACTCTCTTCACAGACTTCCTGCAGAGACCAGGAATACACTTCTGACAAATTCCCAACAGTTTATTTGTCAGATATTTTATTCAAATTGCTTCCTTCTCCTTGCAGAGTACGCAAAAGAACAGCAATATCCCGTCCCCTCTGTACCTCCTAACTGCTGTTTCAAGGGATAACGAGCAAATTTAGATCTTCATTACAATGTTAGTTTGTACAGCAGGCCCTATTTATTTTTCTCTACCTAGCTATTGTAATCACCAGGACAAGAAGACTGACTCTGGATAAAAGCATTTATTTGGGGCCAGTGTTGCAAAAATATTCATATGTTGAGATGGTAGGAACTGCCTAGTACTGTTCTTTGGGGAAAGTATTGAAAAGCTCATTATAGCTCAACCACATAGAGCTTCTGTGATTATCCATGCTCGGATGACATCTAAAAGAAGGATATTTTTAATTACAATCTTTTCTCCTTCAGTGTTTTTAAACAGGCAAGCCACTATCTCAAATGTTTTTCTCTGTTTTTGGAGCTGGAATCTTCATGTCAAATATCCCCTTTCCTGGGACTACAGTAAAAATTGTACTGGTACAGTACACTGTAAATATTTCAGATATAATACAACAGAAATAATAAGGCAAGAGTAATGAGAGTGAAAAAAAGACTTAGAATCATTGAGGCTTGATTTCAATCTCATAAGAAATGTTAGTAAGTAGTTACTGAAAGGATGAAAGTATTCTGAGATCACAGTAATCAAATCGTATTAACAGCAGATTATAGTTTACAGTGCAGTTTCAAATTATGCAGCATCAATAAACCTCTTTTTAGCAGGAAAAATTCTATAATTTTCAAAACTTAAACAGAGTTCTATAATTTGGAAGGAGATTGAGGAAGTTTAGGGGATAGATTTTCACTAGAAGTACTTTCTGTCTTCAGGTTGCCATGCCACAGACACCTGGCCCTTCCCTTTTCTCTCCTCAGTCTTAAATTAAAGTATTCTTCTTGGTTTCTTCTCTGGCATCTTCTTAATGTATACACATTATCAATTTCCTTATGCTCTTGACAGCCAAATCTATATGCCCAGTCTTATCAACTCTCACTCACACAAACATGTACTAAATGCCTTAAGCGTGGACCTAATAGTAGAGATGAAAAGTAGAATGAGGATCATTCATTCAAAAAAATTACTAGAAGACATTTTTCTTAAACTAAAGAAAGACCTGAGAAGTCATATTGCCAGGGCCTTCTGACTGTAAAGCAGGAGGAGTTGAAGAAAGACCACAACCAGATACATTAAATCTCAGAATTACAAGGATGAAGACAACCTCCTAAATCTCTCAGAGGGATAAGAAGTTACCAACAGAGAAATGAAAATATAATTGACATAAAATACTTTATCAATAATTCTCAAGTGTGAGAAAAAAATAATAGCGCCTTTAAATTTCTCAGGAAAAATGTTTTTGAATATAAGTCGAATAATGGCTACTAAAGATGCTTATGACCTAATACTCAAACCTGTAAATATGTTGCCTTACATAACAAAAGTGACTTTGCAGATGTGATTGAGATTATCGACCTTGAGATGTGGAGATTATATCCATGTGGGCACCACTTTTCTTGGAGAGCCTTTCCTGGCTTGGTCAGAAAGAGACATGGCAATTAGGAGGGTCAGAGAGGTGTGTAGTGAGCATTAGGCCTGTCATTGCTGACTTTGAAGATGGAAGGAGGGGCCATGAGCCAAAGAATGTAGTGGCCTCTGGAAACTGAGAACAGTCTTCAGTTTACAACGAGCAATAAAATAGGGACCTTCATCCCGCAACCTCAAGGAACAAACTGCCAACAGTCTGAATGAACAGTAAAAAGACTCTTCCCTAGAGAAACCAGAAAAGGACATAGTCCTGCTGAGCTTCTGTGATTATCCATAGAGCTTCTGACACCAGCTGATTCCTTGATTTTAGCCTAAAACTTGTTTTGTACTTCTTATCTTTAGAAATGTAAGTTAATAAATTTGAGTTGCTTTAGGCCACTATGTTTGATAATTTGTCATGATCACAAATCAATACCAATTTTATATTTAGAATGTTAGTGTGTGAAAGACAAGCAAAGTATTTTTAGATATATACAGACTTAAGATATATACTTTCCAATTATCCTTTCTGAAATATTCACTTGATGGGTACTCCAGGATAAAGATATAAGAAGGACAAATAAGATTTGGTTAATAGTAGAATTAACTTAGCAAATATAAAGATGAAATTCCAGGATGATAGCTATGCATCAAGCCTGGAAAGCCATCAGCAGCCCACATGAATACACTGACAATGATTTCCAAGAAAATGTTAAAACACATTAAATGTATTTCTTACAAAATAGAATAAATAACAACTGAAAGATTTTAATAATAGGATGAGAAATTATGATTTTTTTCTTAAAAAAAACTGGGAGGCATCTAGAAACTACAAGAAGAGAAAATGCCTAGGAAATGTCATAGTAGATATCAGAAATAACCCAAAATGTGACACAACATTGAGCAATTTATGGTGTGCAAGGATATCCATTTAACCTTGTTAATAGTATTCTTCACCTTAGAGTGGGCCAGGGAGTCTGATAGTGAATTTGTAGAGAAATCTTCTATCACCACTTAGCTTTGAAATGAATGCAATTTAATATAATCCTGATAATGTATATGCCTTTAATTGACTTTCAACTTTTAGAATGAGCTATAGACCAGGCACAGAAATATGATTACAAGATGGAATTTAAATGTTATTCATCTTAAAAATATAAAGGACTTGCATATCTGACAAAACTGAGCATGTCTAAGTAGGAAAACAGAAAAGGAGAGGTGGATTTGATAATAATAGGCAGGACAGGGTCAATAAATACTAATGAGTATATAAAAATATTAGACATGGAGGTAGAGAAATGATTAAAGATAGGCGTAGGCCAGGCATGGTGGCTCACACCTATAATCCTAGCACTTTGGAAGGCTGAGGCACTTTGATAGCATGAGCTCTGGAGTTTGAGACCAACCTGGGCAACACAGTGAGACCTTGTCTTTATTTTTAAAAAATACAGAAATAAATCGTTACATCTGCAAAGTGAGATCCACTATAAGGGAGACATGAAGGTAAATCTTATTTTTTGTTGACTTTGACATGGTTTTACTCATTCATCATCATTATTTTATCTGGTGTGTGTAGCACCTGGGTACTTTTTAAACCTCTTATTCATCACTGACGACTCAGTTTAAAGTCATCTCCTGTGTGAAGCCCTTCTTATCTTCTCAGAGTACCCTCATCTCTGCTTCCTTTGCACCAACCTCTATTTTAATTGGACTTATCACCTTCTAAAAATATTTCTTTACATAAATCTCCATTATAAACTATAAGTTTCTGGAAGGTAGAACTTAAAAAATAATTAGCCCACATCCTGGTACATAATAGTCCTCCTTCTTTTCTTTCAAATCAATCAGTCAGTCAGTCAGGTTGTCAGTTAGTTGAATGAGTAAATGCCAAGTAAAGCCCCAAGGCTCATGTCAACTGCAAAACTGGATTCTCAAAATCATATATATATATAAAATTAGCTGGGAGTGGTGGCAGGCACCTGTAATTTCAGCTACTCAGGAGGCTGAAGCAGGAGAGTCACTTGAAACCTAAAGGCAGAGGTTGCAGTTAGCCGAGATCATGCCACTGCACTCCAGCAAAACTCTGTCTCAAACAAAAGGAAAAAAAAAAACCAACAGTAAATTCAGAAATTGCTTTTTATTCAGTAGCTTTATGCTTAAACTGAAAATTCCAGCCTTAGAAGATACCTCCAGCATGTTGGGTCAACTAAATTGACTTATATTCATTCCGTATTTCAGAGTTTCATGTCTAGATGTGTGTACCTTAATTTTTAAACTACCCCAAATAGTCCCAAGCAACATTCTTGCATTCCATATTGCTCAGAAATCCATTTTGATAAAGTGGATACACTTGGAGTCTTAGTAAGCTTCCTTAGGAGTATTTTGGTCTGAAACGAGACTATTTTCTTCTGAAATTGCCCCCAGAATTCACTTAGTTTGTGCCTCTGCGTTCAAACTGTAAATTATACAATGACTGTGAACAGCAGTTTTTCACCTGATAGGCTAGAATATGCCATGTATTTTCTACTTCTTTGAAAGCTAATAGATATAGTTTTTAAGCACAATGTCATATCAAGAAGTCATATCAAAATCATAATGAATTAATGAACAATAAAGCTCTCAACACTGTCTTTGTAGCATTTTAAGCACCAAGCACAGTCAAGAGAGAATTATTATTTTTTCTTTCTAGATCCAAACAGATCAAAAGAGTTTCCAAGAATAAAAGGGATGATGGTAACCCACCAGATGTTGTATTTTTGAAGATTCCGTCCAACTAATTATCATTTAGGGATTATAGTCCTTCAGAGACGATGCTGCCGTGACGTCACGTGACGTGCCACTTCTTATGAAGATCATCTCTAAGTGAAAGGGGTGCTAAGGTACAATCTGCCTTTTAGCATCTGGCTGAAACTCTACTTATTGAATTTGTTTTACACCAACTGATAATAGAGCAAAATTGTATTTCTGACTGGAAATAATTCTCTTTTGGAGAACATCATTGATTTAATGAAGACACACTTGCAAGTGTTCTGCAGCACAGCTGAAATTTCACTCACTTTTTAGCTCTAGGCCATTGGTTGAAGTCCAAGCTGACAATTTCAGCTTGTTAAGTCCCTGGTTTACAGACATTCACAACATAAACCTATTGTACATAATCTTGTAATTTTGGCAGTCTGTGCATTGGAGAAGCCTGAAAATACAACTGACACAGAATACATTACTCTTAACAAAAGACAAAGGGATGAGTGAAAAGGACGTAAAACTCCATGAGAGCAACACAAAAAACATGAAAAACTGGTCGCTGTTTCCCAAAATTGCAATAGTTTCCTTTTAATATTGACATCTTTTTAATTTAGAAAAAAAAAAGAAAACTAATTCTTATTTTTCACCACCAATAGTAACTGAGAAATGGGTAGGAGAGAACAGCCACACAAAAAGAATACATACATTTTTTATAAATCCACTGATGGAAAATTATGTCTACATCAATAAAAATATCATATTCATATTAACAATGTTTGTCAACTAAAAGAAAAATCACAGAAAGGTACACAAATTAGCTGAATTATAGATATGAGGAATTATTAATTTGACTACAAATACAATTGTAAAGCAAAAAAGTCCATAAAGTAGAAAAAAATGTTTATTTTGAATGAAATTTAAGGTAGATTTAGTAATAAATTTATATCATATTTAGTAAAATGAGGGAAAGGGATAAATTTTCTATTTAAAAAATCTAGAAATCTCATTAAAATGGAGAGCTGAGAAGAATTTTATTCTTTAGCAAAATATTTAACAGAGAACACCTCTCTTTTCAAGCAATTATTAAGTCTAATTCAGTCTTTTAGCGCAGGATACTTACTGGCTTTGATGATGAGAAATGGCTATTATCTATTGCCATATAACTTCATTTCACACCTTGTACTGATAATTGACTTACAGGCGTAATGAAAACAAGACTGAAGCCCCAGCTGTGAACCAACTTACCCACAATCACAAGCTCTCTGACATGTGACCTTGGGTAAATCACTCAAACTCACTGAGTCTCAGTCTTTTTATCAGTAATATGTGAGTTTCACATGACATAACAGAAAAGAAATAGCGGGAGCACACTGACAACACTATCCCCCAAAACAGAGCACTCCATTGGAGCTCATGTTCTCCTGAGCCTAGTCAGAAGATATTCTTTCCTCCATGTTTTCTCCTTTTTTCTATTTCCCTTTCTGATTAACCTCACCATCTCTCCAGACATGCAGATTTGCCTTCAGAAGGATGCAACAGGAGATCTCAGAAATGGAAGACCATGCTCTCTTATCATCTTGCAGGTCTAGGAGACTAAGAATCAAGTGCAATCTCTCTAATGATTGTAGGTTTTATTCCTCTTATATCAGTGTTTTTCCTTCCACTTATTATTCTCTTTCATAGAGGAGATACAACAAGAAATGGAAGCCAGACAGATAACAACAAATTTACTGGTCTCTTTTTCAGGATGTACTTTTCCCAGGGTTCACTGTTGTAAGGTATAGGATCTTCCCACTTAAGCCTGGATCACTATTTTCCATTTGGCAAAGGTCCCCCTAAAAACATAGCTCAGACCTCACTTTCTGGGTCAATTCTTCCTAAGCCTCCCCAGTAGAGTGAGCTGTTCTGAGCCCATCTCTGGCAGACCCCTTCAAACTTCTAGCCCCCATGAATACTTTATCATTCATTTTAATATCCCCAAACCTGTAAAGGCTCGGTATCAAGTAGTAATCTCAAAAACAATTCAAATATATACAAGTCACCATCTTTCTTTACTTTGGGGGATGCGTTTGAAGACCCCAGTGGATGCCTGACACCACAGATAGTTCAGAACTTTATACATACTACGTTTCTATACATACATACCTATGATAAAGTTTAATTTGTAAATTAGATACAGTAAGATATTAGCAACAGTAATAATGAAATCAAACAATTATAACAATATATTGTAATAAAAGTTATATCAGTGTGGTCTCTCTCTCAAAATATTTTGTTATATTATAATCGACAATATGCAATTAAAATAATAGAAGCAAGACTGGGAAGAAGGAAAAACTGTGCAAACAGAGTATTTATACATACATGGGCAAACAATAAATCAGTGGCTATCAAGAGCAAGGTGGGGAGTGGGAAGAAAATTGGGAGATGTAGGTGAAAGGATGCAAAGTACCAGATATACAGGATGAACATGTCTAGAAATCCAGTGTACAACACAAAGGCTGTAGATAACAAAATTGTACTGTATTCGGGATTCCTGCTAAATTAGTAGATTTTAGCTACTCTTGCCACAAAAACAAAAAATGAGTATGTGACAAAATGGTTATGTTAACTTACTTTATGGTAGTAACCTTTTAAATATCTATATGTATTGCATAACATCATGATATACACCTTAAATATAGGCAATAAAATTTATTTTTTAAAAACATGGTTTTTAAAAAAATAAACATTTAATATGGGTTCTTTGAATGAATGAATGCTTAATACTCAATCTAGCTTGCTTGTACAAAGCTGAAGACTTTTTTTTCCTTGATGATTTATAATTAGTAATGGGGAAAACACTAATTGAAGACATTGACATAAACTATCTCTATGTTCCACTATCATTCCAGTGATCACATCTGCTTTGTTCACTAGAAAGACTCCAGTATGTCTTTTGGACAGGCAGACTGGAAACTCTCAGGCTTGCAACAATGTTTAGTAATAATTTTAACAGATTTAACAAAATGATTTTAACAGATCGAATGGGAGTTCTTACATCCTTAACTTATATTACTACACATATATCACTGACTTCTAGAAATCTATAACCAAATACACACATAGACCAGGCAAAATGGACAACAGCTTAATTAATTTAACCTTCAGTACTTGGGAGAAGAGTGCTGTAATGGTCAATATGATTTGTTGATTTGGCGAGGCTGTAGTGGCCAGTTATTGAATCAAACCCTAATCTAGGTGTTGCTCTGAAGGTATTTTGCAGGTGTGATTAGCGTCTAAAATTAAAGTTGACTTTCTCGAAAAGGGATTATTCTGGAAAATTTGGGTGAGTCTGATTCAATTAGCTAAAAAGACTTAAGAAGAAGATGGAGGTTTCAGCTGCTGCCTGAGAGTTTCCAGTCTGCCTGTCTGAATGGCCTGCCCTACAGATTTCAGGCTTGCCCATCCAGCCCCACAAGTGTGTGAACCAATTCCTTGCAATGAATCTCTTTACTTATATATGTAATTGGTTCTGTTTCTCTGGAACCCTTATGGAGCTAAATGAATTGTCTACTGATTTGGAAATATTTTGTTACATCAGAATTTCATTCACTTTGATATTAATACACTAATTTCTCAGGGTCTTCCTCACTCTCAGATGAAAGCCTTGCCTTTTCCTCTCCTCCCCTCTTCCTATGGAGGAATTGATCTTGTGGTTGACAGAACACTTAGAAGCCTTTTTCAAAAACCCTTTGCTGGTCTGTGTGTGTCTCCATGTATGTATAAATGCACATTTATTTTCCTCTTCTTCGTTGAATGCAAGATAGTTATGATAGCTTTGATAGTTCCTATCTGCAAAACTTTAGCTTAGTATAGCCATTAGACAATGTATACATAAGTCACAAAATAATGTTGTACACCATAAATATGTACAATTTTTATTTTTTACTTTAAATACATACATAAATGAACTTTTACTGAATAAATCTAAGTATTTTCAGAAGATATAGCAGTTTAGAAATAAGCTCCTGTTATGTCTTTCTCTTAATTCTTACCACCCCTTGAGTTGTTGCTGTGAAGAAGCTTTTATTTTTAATGTCTACTCACACTTGTTATTTCTGTGATAGATTTCAGAAACCCTGCTTTTTATGGCAGGGTTATTAACCTAGCATTACATTGACACTGCCAAATGACTAAGTGATGTTTGTGGGTTTAGAAACTTTCGGGAGAGGAAATCTTAATGCCTTTCAATCTGACACAGATTGAAAAATCTAAAATCCCAGGCAGAGCTAAATATCAAGGTGAGCCTGGCTTAGAAAATACCTTTCCTAGAAAAATGTTCTCATTCTTCTACAGCATTGGCTTAGAATGCAAAGATTCTCTCTTAAAACCCAACTTAGGTATAATTACCAAATATGAGTAAACATCTCATTCAAAACAATGACAATAATAAACATACCACAAAAAGCTTTAACTGATTTTAATTATCATTGCATAGAGCCTAAAGACTCCTATTTGCTCCATTTCACCTTCATCAATTAGAAGCTATGATTATCACATTTGTGTGTTGCTCATTTTCCTCTGCTTTGTAAATAAGTTTTGTTTTTGCTATAGGAGGTCATTCAATATTTATTAAGCATGTTAATATTTGAAGCGACTCATCACTTTACAAATTCTAGTGGGAGAATCTTGTCAAACTTGTTGAACATTACAATGATTTATTATGTTTGATAGTGCCTGAAAACAATAAAATCTAGTAATCCAATTGTTGAAATGGTAAACACCACGGTGAACAACCCATTAAGGACAAAATTGGACAGACTGTGTATCCCAGTTCCTGCTTAATTGGACAGAAGTTATTTGAATTTATACGACTTTCACATGTACCTCTCTAAAAGAGAAATTCCATTGTACTATTTTCCAACTTAAAGATTGTATTACTATCTTCTGCAGAAATACCCAAATTTTATTCTGAGAAATATTCCACATTAGAACATATGATGCCACAAATGGTAGGCAAAACTATAGGTTTTGAAATTAAAAACAATAAGAAAATGGTAAGTTAAACATGATCAGATGGCATTTTTAAGATGAGATCTCAGAACGTTTAACATGTTCAGATGTTCATGGAAATCTTCAGGAGAAGGATTAGGGTTGACAGGATTTTTCCAACTATTCAACCACAGATCTTTATTCCTAAAAAGGATTGTTGTGCAAAGGAACAGTTTGAAAGATGCTTGTCTGTAGGACTCAATTGCATAGTTTCTTGTGGCATTCAAGGTCTTTTAGTGTTGCTTCAAAATTAACTTCAGCTACTTCCTTACACACTCTCCACTGGAACCAAATTGACCAACTCATTATTCCCAAACCTGGGTCACCTATTGCTGGCACCAAGTCTTTGTATCTATACTTAGCTTAAAAGCCTTCTTTTCATTTCTCCACTTACCAATTTCAAACCATCTTTCAATACCCATCCACTTTCTGACTTCTTCTAGCAAATATGATATTTATGACATCTTTAATTTTAATCATATTTTTAAAAATTATTGTTTAAGTTGTGTATATTTTCCTAATAACACAGGTAATTCTTTCAGCCAGGGATTGTGTGTTTTATATTCTGTCTTTGCTCTCTACCTGAATTTGATGCAACATTTTCTATATATATAGCCATCATTTACTTTGCTTATGAGTGATTAAATAAATATTTAACAGAATTCATGTCATGGGTAGTCCTCCCAGCTAGGAGGAGGGAAACCCATTCTCTGGAGATGACAGGCAAATCTGAGACACTTAAACATGTTTCTTAATTTGAAATACTTAGGTTTGTTTTCTACTTAGAAGTTGTCTGATTATTCTTCAATACTTTGTTTAGATTGTTTTCTATTTGTTAGAGTATAGAAAACAGAATAATAATAAAAGGAACATTTTGGAGATACTTGGGAAGAGGTAAGCCTAAAACCACTCATTTCAAAAGACAAGAAAAAAAATCTATACTTTCCTATATCCTCTAATTTGCCCTGGGTTTCAAATGATCTTAGTTCTTCTTTACTGTCATGAAATGCTCCCTCAAAGCAGAAAATCTATCAATACAATGGAATCAAGATAAATTTGGGAACCATTTGTTAATTCAATCTGTATAATTAAAATTAATAATTCAGACAACAAAAAATCCATCTCTGCTAAAATATTATTTGGTTTGTGAATTTGTAAAAAATATATAATAATACATATTGGCATAGAAGGAAGCACTGAACTGGTCTTAGGAGGTGAATGTTAAAGAATCATGTCTTTTCTGTTATCTAACTCAGTGACCTTGGGCAAGCATGAAGGTCATTGAGGCCCAGGTTCTTTCATGATCTGTAAATTTTTTCTAGTGATAAGTGACTTAACAAATAAAAAGACTTGTTGCTTCCGTTTATTTACATTTTCAAAAGCAATTGTACTATCATTAAAACATAAGGAAATGCAATCATTTCCATATGATTATAGCATGTAGTAGCCAATAGATAAAATAGGCACATGGCATGGAGACCTTTCTGACCACCTCCATTCTGCATTAATATGTGACAACCCAACGGTAGGTGTGTACACATCTGGCCACATGGATGTAGAAAAGGAGAGCAACATCAGATTTTACAGCATATCCAAATGAATTTGAGGATTTTTGGTATCACTGGCCATGTTGCTGTCTCCATTTATAAATTAATTCTAATCAGAGCTGTTTTGAATTACACCATTCTTAAACATTTACATTGACACAAATGAATCATGGCTTTATTTTACAATAAACCTTTCATATATGTTTTTAAAAATCAGCCTGTAGTGTGATCTCCAAGATCAAGGCAAAACCCCGCACTCCCCTCTAGTGATCAAAGTTTGATGACCTCCAAATAACAGAAAACACAATAAGTGGACTTTAGATCACAAGAACAAAAAAATGCCCAGAAGCTACACAAGTCACTGCTGGTGTTCTTTACTTAGGATCCTTTTTATGATAGAAGAATAAAGCGCAAGCTGTCAAGAGGCAGCAACTTCCAATTCCTTGGTCTGAAGCTTCAGTCTGAGTAACCAAACAAACAGGTTATGTATATACTCAGGAGAAAAGATACAAAACCACAGAGGGTGGGGCAAGCCTCAAGGAATAAGATTTGAAGAACAAAATAAAAAAACAGGTCAGAAGCAGAAATTCAAACTTGAAATTAGTAATCATGGAGCTTGAACAATTTAGTTGTATTGAAAGATTTCATAATCCAAGGAAAAGGATTTCTTTAACAATTACTTGCTTCAATGATGTAGATAGAATGTTTTTATAGATAAACTAATTTGTGAGTTGTGAATGATGTCCCTTGTTCTCATACTTGAGAAAAGTTTTTATTTCATTTCTGAAATAATACTATCACTGCAGGTCAAGACAGCATTCATTGATGTCCCTCAGTCACTCACAAATATATCAAAATATTCTGCAAAATTTTTAAACTATTAATTTAGAATTCACTTATTTAAAATTAATCTTTTTATGCTGCAATGTTTAGACTGAAATGTATCTCTAAAAGGAGTAATGCAAACAAAGAAATTGTTATTTTTCTGAAGAAGGTAGGTTTTTTTAACCAATTTTAAAACTGCTATTAGCAAACAACTGAACTACATCATTCTTATCTTTCACAAAAGTACGTCTGTTTGAGAAAACCTGCTTATAACTTCTTGAATATGGTTTTAGTTATAAGTTTCTCACTACTACCACCAACACTACCACCATTACCTGCTTTCTCTAAAGGATAAATGATTTCAGGATATTTAAGTGTAGACAGCAATAAAATTAGGAAAGGTTCTTTCACAATCTGAATGTGGTTTATCTCTTCTGGTCCATCTTGCACAGGTCTGACGTAATGCCACTCCCTAGTTCATAAAATTCCACATTATATAAAGAATAAATTACAGAAGCTTATTATGGAGATAGACATATTTGTCCCTCTACCCTCTTAACAGACCCTTGAAGCCAATAAACTTGATCATTATTTCCCAATTCACTGGTATTCTCTTTCCTTCATACTTTCTTAGGCCCATCTCTTTATCTGCCATGCAGAACATTTTAATTCTTACTCATTCTTTAAGGCTTACATGTTACCATTTCCAGGACATAACTTCCTGGTTTGTTCTCTCATCACATCGTGCTTGTACTTCTCCAGGAGCGCTTGCCACAGCTGGCTTGTGGATGACCCCCATGATTCTGGTGGATCATGAATATTTTGAGGGCCAGTCACCATGCCTTGCTCACTTTAGCATTCCTCATACACCTGGTATATACTTTAGTCATAATGAGGTCCAATAATTGTTTACTGAATTTAATTCAATAGCAAATAATAATTTTATTGATTTCAAAAGTGTTATGAACATTCAAAATTCTACATTCAGCATTTTAAAATTATAGCATTAACTTAAATTATACACACAGAAAAACTCCAGATAAACAATGTTCTACTTACTGATGATCAAATAGAAAAAAAGCACGTTTTCATCTCTTTTTAGAAAAATTACAGTTAAGTAATAAAATGAATTCCTCCAGTGCAAAAAAACCAATATAACTGTAAATTACCAGTATTTTGTATTTCTATTTTTTCAAAAATAAAAAAAGAAAATGAAAAGGAGCTCAGATAAGTATCTGGTCTGATCCTGCTTTGGAAGCAGTTTAAGAGTTTTTAGTATAAGACTCTATATAAATCTGACATTATTATTGTTATTTTATCCCCTTATGAACTTTCTTGTGCACACATTGAAATATTTAAGATGCTAATGGCATGCCACTAAAATGAAAAATTATCCAGGGACCAACTTCTCATTTCGTGCTCCTCTAACAGAAAATTCCTCTATTCTTTCTGAAATATGGGTACCTTGAGTGTGGAGGTATAATACCGGCTAACACTTATGACTTCTCAACAGGATTATAATGGGAAGTAATATGCAACTAGAAGTGAGAGCTAAACACATTTTCAGCCTCTGTCCTAAAGTGTTATTTACAAATATCCCTTGGGAATACTGAAAATTATATGCATAACCTCCTGAAAATACAAATTAATAATTAGTGCTGAATTGTGAAAATAGCACCCATCAATAAGCACATGGAGAAACCAAATTGCTTATGAAGTTGAAATGATAATTCTTCTTTTCAAATAAATCTTTTGCTTGCAATCAGACGACTGGGAATTGTTCTTATTATATACTTTATGCTCATGGCTGATAATTGTCTCTTCTAACTCACGGAGTTGTGTACATA
Source organism: Colobus angolensis palliatus (assembly GCF_000951035.1). Classification (NCBI taxonomy): domain Eukaryota; kingdom Metazoa; phylum Chordata; class Mammalia; order Primates; family Cercopithecidae; genus Colobus; species Colobus angolensis. The sequence continues at coordinate 1,630,373 of NW_012117088.1, forward strand.
GGGATGTTTGGAAAATCAAAAGTTATGTATACTTTTTATAAAAATCAGCATATTAGATTGAAAGTAGAATTTTCCTTTGCTTGATATTCGTTCAGTTTACTAGTTACTTTTTAATGTAAAGAAACAAATCCTACTTTGATACCTGATGCCTAATCTTGTGCTCTCTACTCACCTTTGCCTCCATCTTCTTTGTAGCACAGAGAAACTGACGGATGATCTCTTAATCTAATGGGGAAGGCCCAACAGTGGCATGCTACTCCTTCAAGGGTAGAATTCTCAGAGGCTTCCTTCTCAGAGTGAATATTTATGCCAACATCTCATTATCATTAACCAAGTATGGTTTGTACTGATGTACCATACCAGGAATCAGGGCAGGCTTCCTGGAAATACAAACCTATGCAGCTGTACAGAACCCCGCTCTTGGCTTACTGCCCTGCTATTACAGTCTTGAGTCTTAGGAATGTTTGAATAAGCAACCTTTGATTTGCATTTTGCCCTGGGTCCCCAAAATTATGTAGCTGTCCTGCCAAGGAACAGTAAATTGGCATCCATTTCCTTAAAACCACAAATAGAACAGAATCAAACAATATAAAATTGTCTGCTATTACTCTTTTAACAGTCTCACCAGATTCTTTCAGTAGGCCTCTTATTTAAGTAGTGTTGATTGTGGATTTCCTGTGACAAAACTCTACTGAGGAACTGCTACATCCATGATAGTAGGCAACTGAGGGCCATTGTTGAGATGACAGATGTGTGACTGTATCATTCCCCTCCTAGAGACTGAATGAGACCTCACTGTCAGTCAAATAACCTTAAAACGTATGGATTATCACTGTGTTTATTTTCTACCACCAAATTTACAATAATGATAAAAGAATTATACAAATTATATGGATTTGACATCTAAGCTGTCTCACTGAACACAAGAAAAACAGAGGAGAAAGAGAATGCTTTTCTTCCTATTCATAATAGATGCCTTACATTTCCTTGGGTATTCATGAACAAGTTAAGACCATAAAGAAAATTGGATACCACCATAACATTATAAACCTATAATTTGATCTTCAATGATTTTCATGCTTTTGTGGTAGCACTTTTTATCTTCCACATTTTAGAAGAAGATTGTTTATTGTTTATTGATATTTAATGGTATAAAAGTATCATTTGTTGCGTCCTTTTAAATACCATAATTTGATTCTGGCAAATTGTTTTTGTTTTCTGGCTATTATCATGTCTGAATAACTCAAAGTACATATAAAACAAACTTCCTGTGAAATTATGGACCATTTCTTTATCACTTCTATTTATCCAATCACAGTTTTAATTCAGAAGCTCTTTCTCTCCTGATCTGTGGCTTCATAATTACCTTCAGATTTATGAAAAATATCCGCTGACATTTTTAATTTTGTCCAGTGGCCTTACTTAATGATAAGTCATTGAATTATGTGCTTCCCGGTACATATTTTTCCTTCTGCCTGATCATCCATCACTGTCCTGCAACTTGAACCCTCATCTTATTCACTGATTTCTACAAGATCCTCAGATCTAGCTCAGATGAGACGCCATCACCCCGGAGAGGCCATACTTGCCACCAAGAACCAGATTAGGTGCCACTTAATCATCATACCACATTTACTTATTTAATTATCTTTCTTCCAACTTTAAATCATTAAAACATTCACTTGTTTCATTATCTTTCTTCCTAGTTTAGATCATTAAAATATTAAAACTTTGACTTTTTACAACATTGTCCCCCAAATTGTTAAACCCTCACCATACACTGCTACCTAATTAGAATTAAATAATCTTATTTCAAAATAGCTAGAAGAATTGTAAAGTTCTCAGCACAAAGAAAAGATACATTTTTGAGGTGATAGATATCTCAATTTTTCTGATTTCATCAATACATATTGTCTTCATGTATTGAAATATCACCTGTATCCCTCTTAATTGTACAACTGTTATGTATCAATACCACTAAGAAATCAACTCTATTCCTCATGTAAGTGGTTTTGACTCAATTCCTTATTCGTTTACTAAGCACGAACTGTGTGCTAAGGATGTTGCTATACTGAATTAATGAGGCATGATCTCTCTGCTCTGGGACACTTAAACTTTGTGGTCCTTTCTATTTAATAGATACTATGCAGATTATGATCTCTCTGTCTGGTGAACACATCAAGATAAATGATTGAAAGATTTTTTGAAACTTTGATTAGGCTGTATATTTCAATATCATGTACGTTCATCTATGTCATCTTTTATTTTCAAACCACTTGAGAGAACCCACCACACTTTCAACACCTTGAATTTAACTATCCATGAAAATACATTCAAATTTTCTACTAAAAAAAAATTACCATAGGAAATGTCTGTTTTGTGGGAGAAATAATGAGGAAAATTAGTAGGCCCTTATCTAGGGGAAATAAATAAAATCTGAACTTTCCTCATCTAATGTGCAATTGACGTTTTAGTGATCCATAAATAGTAGTAAATCAAACATTAACTTTGTTAATGCTATTCGTGGACAATCAAGAAATTCCATTTATATTAGACTTATTTCCCAGACATTGAGAAAGCAAACAAGGTCAAATTAGAGCTCTTGTGTGTAGGCACACTCTCTCATAGACCTTCATCCTCCAAACTGAAACATTGCTACTTTGCCCTGGTGAACTCCTACTTTAATATTTGTATTGAAGTTCATTCTATCTCAGTGACTAATTTTCCTATTTTCTACTTTGGAAACTGAATAAGAAAATTTGTTTTCCATATTTCTTTGGGTTTTTTTTCAAGATGGCAAGGCAACCTGTGCTTTACATAAAAAAAAAAAATAGATGAAGAGGCTCCAAAAAAAATCAAAGTAGCTAGCTATTTTATTATTAAATTATTTATCATCAATTATTTTAATAGCTACGATATTAATTACCCATAAAAACCTTATGCCTCAGACATGATAAGTACATATATTCATCTCTTAACAATAAACAGAGAGTGTTGTAGTAACAGAATAATGGGGTTTGTAGTAAGGGAACATAGTTTTGATTTGGAGTTCACTTTTTAAAGTAGCTTTTTAAAATTGTGATACATATGAATAATAAACTTAAACCTCTATAGAAATATTATCACCTATGGACTAATGACACTTAAATTCTCACCTTCCAGGAATGCTTTACTTAATACTCAATCTGTCAATAGTCTTGAAGATTTACTTTTTACCTTGCTTAATCTATCTATTCTTAATTGATATGAGCCTATGGTCAATAAATAATGCCATTCATTTTGTTTGAAAGAAACCCTCTGGAACAGTGTCTGTGCAAAAGTGATTGAAGTAATGATAGAAAAGTATCCACTTTTGGATAGAAACATAGGAGGTACTCAAGTGTACCAGCAACTTGTTACCCAAAATTTAGTCTAATAAATGAGGAATGCCAAATTAAAATGAAATTGAAAAAAGAATGCTGGAAAGAGGAATTTGATTATGCAGTGTGATACTTACAGGACACTATTCTTGAACAAGTACAATCTCAAGGTTTTTTGTTTGTTTGTTTGTTTGTTTCCCTATCACCCTAATTTAGCACATCCAACAGGGGAACCCACCCAGAGGGAATTGCTCCAGCCAGCACCCATGCCAGGGGAAGAGCGCCACCTGCTGCAGCTTTGTCAAAGTCTGTTCTATACTAAAATTTCTTTTTGGGAATGAGCTGACCAACTGTGTATTGCAAAAGTATCTTTCCTTTCGACTTCAGCCCCATGATCTGTAGAGTTCTGCCAACACAATTTGTATAGCTCCAGAGAATGCATAATAGTCACACATAAACAGACAATAACAAAATTAATAACATCAGATCAGTCAACTTATTTAAGCTTTACAATTTTATTTATAAACACACACATATGTATGCATTAATGTGTTTGTGTGTGTGTACGTGTGTATGTATGTGTGCGTGTGTATGTATGTGTGTGTACGTGTGTGTGTGTGTGCATGCATGTTTGTGAATTTTAATCTTTTCATCCCGGAGCTCTAACTTTGTCATCACAAATTTCCAACGTATATGAATTTATTTCTCTATGTCACTTGAATAATTTCATCATGTAAGTTTCGCTATTTTTGTCTTCTTCTTCTGATCATAAAGAAACAGCTCTTCCTTGACCTGCCTTCACTTTTAGATGTTTGAAACAAAGAAACAAAGGTTTTTACATTTGGAGGATCGGAGTCTAGTGAATCTTAAAATGATATTTTCCCAGCAAATCAATAGGAGATACTGTAAAGTGAACTCACATCACCTTCGCTGCTTCTGCCTTTTCCACTTGGAGCTGTATGCAGAAAATATACTACTTGACAGCCTGAAGGAGATTCTCTCTCTTTTAGGAGAGTTGCAGATGAAGGGAGAGGTTAATTGGATATTAGCAGAGAGCTCAAAATGATGTTTCTACTTCAATTTGGGCCTCCAAAGGATATAAAGGGAAGGATCCGAGTGTCAATTTCCTTTTTTGAAAGATTGATGTTTGGGTTAGAAAATTTAGCATGTCAGAGATATCTCCCAGTATAAGGCTTCAAAAAAGAAATTACCCAGAAAAGTTAAGTGACATTAGAGCTTTAGTTAGGGCAATTTTATATGAGTGTCGCCCATAATAGAAAATAAAAAAGTGCAGAGAAATTTAAAAGTTAGCTGTAATTTACACTCTGAGGATTATATTCTTCAAGAATTTTGATATTTCTGATTTAAAATGAAAATCAAGCATTACCAATCAGCATGTGAACAGATTCACATAGAGCCCTTTTGATTAGACCTCCTCAAATTGCGACTTTAGATAGACTTATATTTTGCCTCTTGATTTTTGTGACAAAACCTGAAAATATGAAATTTAGTGACACCATTCACATTATGCTGCTAACAGTTACACAAAATATCTTTGTTTAGGGACCTAATAAAATTGGTCATATAAAGAGGAAATGAGATTTTTAATGCAAAATGAAGCTGACAGTGCTCTTCTATTACCAGGGTCTTATTAGGGAAAAATTCTCTGACATCTGTTTATCCCCTGCAGCCAACCTTGTATTCAGAATACAGTAATTGATTCACAGCATCCACTGGGGATCTAACTGGCTCACTTTTCCACACCGCACTACACAGGTATCTCTGCAGCTAATTCTGAATGTACATCTACATCGTTATCTCCTGGTGAACTGTGACCCTAAACACTTTGGAGGCCCAGATGAAAGTGCTTCCTCCACCCTCCAGTGCTTGGGGTGTAGCGGATTCTGCAGCATGGCAATTCACACAGGACATCCAATCAGAACCATCCCCTTTGAAGCCCTTCTCAGCTGGGAGACCATGAATGATTCATAGCTTCTCTACACAGACTAAAGAGGAAGAGCAAAGCTAGTGTGTATTATTCAGGACTGCATCCTCAATAAGTCTCCATGTTCAGCAAATTGCTACAATGTTTTTTTGCTTAGTCCTTACTTCCATACAACATCTCTTTTGTGTACAAGTTTTAACAAAGAAAGGTCGTCCGTTTAAGCAAACTTGTTGATTGGGTTATTTCCCCCCTTTTAATGAATGTTAGCGCAGTCACAGATTCAACGCAAAGGAAAGCGCCTGGCAGGGACCACAGTTTCCAAGAAGGATCCCAAGGTCCCAACTTTACAATTAACTTAGAAAGTGAATTTGGTGTCAGCTTCCCATTTTTTTCATGATTAGGGTCAAAATATTAATTGCATTGTGTACCATGTGTAAAAGTTAGCTTCATAACACCATGCATAAACTAAATCAAATATTTTACCCATTGGAAGATACTTTTTGCCAGCCAGTACTGCAGTGCTGCCTAGAAGGTCTAAAGTAGGACCCTCTCTTTCAGCAAGCATGCAGAGCGATCATCATGATAACGATTACTAAGCATCTTCCCGGTCCCAGGATTCTGCAGACACAATAACTGGATATTACCCCCCAAAGAAACATCAGTTCTGGAAGCTTCATTATTAAGCAAGCAGGATTTTCCTTGTGTCATCATTCACAGAGGGTTTATCTTGCAAGCTGAAATATAAGCACCAGGAGAGAACCACAGAAATTCTACCTGAAAGGGAGAGTGTCACTCAACATCCTGGAGGTTTTCTTCTTGAAATATCAGTTTGCCTTTAAGCACTTATGACCAAATCCATGCATCTAATGTTGAAATTCATAACTATAACTTTGGTATTTCTAAGTACCTTTTAGCAATCTTGAATTTTAAAATTTTTCTAAACTTTCCATTTTTGCTGCTTTCACGTGTGTAAGAATATTCCCAGAAATAATACATGCCAAACAAATTAAAAATTAAAAAGTAAATTTAGAGTAAATTTGCCATTGACTATTATTTAGTAGTTGGAAGTACTTTAGCCTAGCCTGATAATTTGAAGAAAATACAAAAAGGATTAAAATTAAACAATATTCCTCAAGTGTATGAAAAATAAAATTATTCAAAGATGAAAAGCTATATTTGTTAAGACATCCAAATTGCCTGTTTATATACCATATGTTTTTTGTGTTTTTTTTCAAGAATATTGCCTTAAAAAATAAATACATGAGGGTTTCATCCACCTTAGATCACCTTGCATTTTTTTTTCTCTGGGCCCAGGTTCCCCTGTGGGCTACCTGATTTGCTCATTGCTGGAGCTGATTGACAGGTATGGTGACAAATATGCAAATGATATGCAAATAGACACATTAGGGCAATTCTTTGTAAATAGAATTGCTGCTTATGTACATAGAGTACTTTTTAACAATGGGCTTCTACTTTTTAAGTGTAGAATAATCAATATCCACAAACTACACAATGCTCAGGCTTAATTCTACTATTTTTAAAACAAAGCAAAATGCACCATAGATAGCTAGATATGAATCATGGAAACAACTTCAACATGTAGATTTTATTTATTCATAATTGCATTCACTTAAAATACTTAAAATGTTAGTATTTCTCTTTTTGTATCTATGTATTTCGTGTGTGGGTGTGTGTGGGTGTGTGTATAATGTTTATGGCACTACCTTAACATATGGTAATAAAAGTGGGCTTATAAGGATGAATTCACATCTCTGTATATTGGGTATAGAATTGCTTAATTTTGATTACTGTATTTTTTGGTTCTAAAATTCTCATTTGGTTCCTTATATCTTCTATTCATTTGCTAAAGCTTTCTTTTGGTTTCAAGAGTGGTCATGATTGCTTGCAGCAACATCTTTTTAATAGCTGCTCTAAAGTCCTTGTTAGATAATTTTAACAGTGTGTGTCATTTCAGCATTGCTGTGTGTTGATTGTCTTTTCTTGTGATTTTTTTCTGGTTCTTTATATGCTGCATATTTTTGAATTATACTCTGGATGTTTTGAGTATTATTTTATGAGACTCCTATTGTATATTACATATATTATTTTATGAGGTCCTACTTAATATTACAGACAGTATTAGTAGTTTCTTTTTAGCAGACAGGATGGTGACAAAAATGCAAATGATATGCAAAAGAGTGGACAGATATGGTTAGATTCAAAATGTAAGTTTCACCCCGCCTTCTGTGGGCTACCAGTTCACTTTTTAAGTCTTTTGTGGTGATTTTCGGATCTGGCCTGCAAATATGACTTAAATATGGGGGTTGGTTTATATGTTTGTTTAGATCTCAAAATTTTCAATATGATAAATGGAATTGGTTTCACACACATGATCTCAGAGTCACTCATTAACAACTTTATGGAATCACTTTCCCAAATTTTTCTCTCTCCATGATTTCCTCAATACTCCTCAGTTCCTGGGACTCATCATTTTGGTCTTCTATTTAGAAAGGTGAGGCTTTGCTCTGCTGTGAATTTCTGCAGCTGTGTTTGCAACTGGTGCCAAGTGACAGGAAGTCAAAGAAAAAAAAAAGGAATTGGTTCATCCCTCTTGCACCATAGGACCACTAAATGTACAGAAGTCTCCTCTTCCTCAGAGTTTTGCCTCCTGTAGGTGCCTGTTACTAGTCTCTGCCACTTTCACCACAGGATTCCCTGGGGCCTGGGATATAGAAGAATGGAGTAAAGAAAGCAAAAAATAAACAGAAGATTCCCACATTCTCTCTGTGTCATGAGTGTCCTTTCTTGCTCTTTGAGCCAGAACTGAGGGCTTCTTTTGGCACTCATTCTAACTGCACTCCAGTGCCCACTTTCCCATTGGCTGAGAAATTTTTTTAAAAATGGTAGAATTTATTCTAGAAGAATAAAAAGTAGTAAACTCACGCTAGTTCAGTGACACTGTAATTCTGTTATTCTTCTCCCAGTCACCTTCTACTATTTCATTTCAGGATCCTCAAACAGAAGCTCCATGCATTCTAAGTTTTTTTTTTAAGTATGCATACAGTGGAAGTTACAGCATGGAGTGTGTTCACTCTATCTTACCTGGAACTAGAATTCGCTAGAATGATTTCAAATGTGAGGATGTTCCCGATGTCGGTCATAAGAGAAGAAAGTGTATGTTCTTATCTAGAATCTGCACTGAGAGATAAAGTGGTGATTCAAGTTGCACTGTGGGAATATGGCGCTTTGGAAATTGCTCACGGAGATGACAAGAAGTCTAGGAAGAAGTTGCAAGGTGATTGTGTGAAAGATAGTGCCGCGTACGCAAAATCAGACATGGCGCCAGGCATGTTTTCCATATTTAGACCAACTTGTTGCCTATTGTAAGAAAGCTGATGGAAAGGGTTTTGGGCCAAAGCTAGCTATGAGTGGAGAAATAAGTTAAAGGGGATTAAAGCAGTAATACATATTTCATAAAGCTGCTGCTTTATCTCTTTTTCTTATTTCGTTCTTTAAGAATTAATGAAATCTGGAAGTGCCATCTCAACATGTCTGTGGGAAAAGAAAACAAGAAAAAGAGGGCTTAATTTAACATTCATTCCACAAATATTTCTGAAGAACTTATAAAGTGTCAGCACTGTTATAGGCAGGGGAATAGACTAGTGATTTTTGTTTTAATTTCTGATTTCATAGAGTTTATGTTCTCAGGATAGCCTAGTTTCCTTACTTCCCAAATCTTGCTCCCAAGTGTGACAGACAGAAATGATAATGCGAAGATCCTTAGGGAATAAATGCAAGGCAACAACCAAGGGAGTAAGAAGGCACCAAGGAGAAGATGAACTTGAGGTAGAGGGCAGACCATAGGTCAGCCACCTGGGCCCACCTGAAGGTAGCATTTACTCCTTGTGCTGAACCTTGAAAGTTTTGGATTCTAATTTTAAAACGAGAGTAGTAGTCTCATTTTCCCAGAAAACTTATATGTTCACTGTCCATTACACGTTTCTTACAATAATTACTCCACCACTACACTCATGTTTTCCCACTCTGCAAAAAATTTGTTTTACAAATGTGTTGCATCCATGCTTACTTTCAATAACTTGGGAAGGTAGTGGAAACAGCTAACTAAGACATGGCTCCAGCACTCAAAGAAAGTGCAATCTAATGGGGAGACATTGAAATAAATGAATTATTTTAAAAAATATATAAATTCCAAAATCATAGTTTTTATTATAAACTGAATGCTTTGGAGAAGGACCTTTAATCAAATCTGAGCTGATCCTTGAAAAGATGGTGAAAACTAGATAAGAAGAAAATGTACTCAAGATAGTACCAACAACATAAACAAACAAACAACAAGGCCTGGATAGTACTGTGATTTTATGTAATCGCATCAGCTTACTCACTCACTGTCTATGTGAACATCAGCAAAAGAGTTCTGCCTTCCAAGCAGACATTGTCTCTGCATCAATAAAACAAACAAAAAAAAAATAGTACCTATTTCATGGATTGTGAGGCTTGAATGAAATGATAAATGTTAAGTACTTGGCCCAGTGATGAGTATCCAGCACATGCTATCATCATGGTTTTTAAAAATCCTTTTCCTTCTCTTTCTCATGTTTCCCCATCTTCTTCTTCATATTATAATAACAATTATTATTATTATTATTATCATCATCATCAGTATTAAAGTATCTTGAGTGAGATGGGAAGAGGTTAGAGATAAAAAATGGAAAAAGAGATAGGGATAGATAGATCGTAGAGGATCCTCTATATTTTTCTAAAAAACATAGAGTTTATGTGGTAGTTTATGGGGATAAATTGAAAGGCTTTAACAAGGGAGTAAACATGGTCCAACCTGCATTTTCCACAATGGAAAACACAGGGTGAAATCTTCCAGGAAAAAAAAGGGGGCGAAAAAGCAGAAAGTGATTGAAATAGTCAAGATAATGATGAAAGCCTCAAATAAGATACTGGAAAAAGAAATATAAAATGGAACTTATTTCAAAAATATTTGTAAGTAAAATTATCAGTAATTTATGATTGCATGTGGAGAAGTCTTGGGGAGGAGAGAGAATAGGATGATTCCTAAGTTTCTGTTTTTCTGAGTAGATGAATGATGGTATTATTAGGTAAGAAACAGAATACTGAAGGAGAAGCAGATTGTGGGAAAGAGGTCATAAGCTCAGAAAAAAATATGCACTTAAGGTCAGCAAACATTCATTCTAAATGTTTGCTATCTAGCTAATCTGGAGCTCATGTGAGAAGTAAGAACTAGAGCTACACATCTAGGAGCCATACAGATGATGGAAAATTTCTTAGAGTGAGTGAAGGAGAAGGGCAGAGTGAAAAAAGGAGTGGCCAAGAATTGAACCCCTGGAAGACTAATATTTAAGGAACAGAAACAAAGTGTACATACCAAAAAGGGGGAAGGTAAGGAACACAAAGAAAGACAGAAGATGGGCTGACAGGCTGTGACAGAATACACACAGTTTATTGGGGCGTAAGAAGAAAACAAACTCACTGCTTTTTATTTATATACCGAAAACCAATTAAGAAATGGAACCCTACTAAAATGTGGTCATAAGACATGAACAGACACTTCTCAAAAGAAGACATACAAGTGACCAACAAATATACAAAAAAAAAAAAAAATGCTCAGTGTCACTAATTATCAGGAAGTGTAAATCAAACCACAATGAGATGCCATCTTACATTAGTCAGAATGGCTATTATTAAAACATCAAAAACAACAGATCGTGGCAAGAATGTGAAGAAAGGGGAACAATTATGGGATATTGATGGTAGCAACGTAAATTAACACAACCTTTATGGGAAACAGTATGAAGATTTCTCAAAGAACTAAAAAGAGAACTACCATTTGACCCAGCAACCTCACTACTGAGTAGCTACCCAAATAAAAGGAAATCATTATATCAAAAAGACACCTGCACTTGTATGTTTATCGCAGCGCTAATCACAGTAGCAAAGTCATGGAATCAACCTAAGAAACTTTCAATGAATAATTAAAGAAAATGTTGTACATATACACCATGAAATGCTATACAGCCATAAAAAAGAATGGAATTATGTCTTTTACAGCAACATGGATAGAGCTGGAGGCCACTATCCTAGGTAAAATAACTAAGAAGCAGACAATTAAATATCACATCTTCTCACTTATAAATGAGATCTAAATACTGTGTACACATGGACATAACAGAGGGAAATAATAGACACTGGGGAATGAAAAAGGAAGAAAGGTGGGAGATGAGGGTTGAAAAATTACCTATTGGGTACGGTGTACACTAGAAGCCCAAACCCTGCCACTATGCAACATCCTATGTAACAAACCTGCATATGTAACCCCTGAATCTACAAAAATAAAACAATTAGAAAGAAGTTGACCTTCACTAATATTTTATGTATTAATTGATAGGAGTACATGTGCATAACTTCGAAATTAATATACATTTTGGTTCCATCTCAAAATTTCATTATTTGACTGCATTAATAATCATGAATTGAGCAACTGCTGTGAGCAAGATGCTTGCTCTTGTTCTAGATGGATATGGGGAGGGAAAAAATTAGATGCAGACCCTACTTTAAATGGATGTGTAAACTAGTTGGATAGAAAAGATATAACAAAGAGAAATGCAAAATACAATATGAAAAAATTAGACTTTTAATATTTATTTCCGTAGGTTTTGGGGGAACAGGTGGTGTTTGGTTACACGAATTAGTCCTTCAGTGGTGATTTCTGGGATTTTGGGGCACCCATCACCTGAGGAGTAAACACGGTACCCAAAAACCAAATCTTTAAAGAAGAGTTCAAGACTATAACAGAATAACTGACCGCAGATAATATTTGTCATGTAACATTACAGAAAATTGTGTACTCGCAGTGCAGAGGATGGAGATATCATTTCAAGTGGGGATGGATAGAGACAATGGTAGGCATGTTCATTTGATTTAAAGGACAGGCAGAATTTAGACATGGGGAGAAGAGAGCATTGTAAGGGGAGAGGAACTAAGAGATCAAATACTCAGAGAAGTACTTGGAGTCTGGGAAACGACAAGTAAAACCTTTGGGTTGAATTGAAGTATTTCAGATAGAGAAGAAATGGGAGAGGCTTTAAATTGAGATACCAAATGTGAAGAGCCTTAAACTTTCGGTTAAGCACAATGAGCCTTTAAAAAAATGTTTTATTATGTAAACTATGTGATAAAAGTCTTGCATGAGGGATTTAGAAAGAAAATTTGAAGTTGCAGCTATAATATAAAAGAGATATGGAAATATGTAAAATATATATTCATTATGTGTTTAATTGTTCATGGTTCTGTGCTGAACCCTTTTTCTTCATGATTTCATTTGCCCAAAATCACTCAGTGAATTAGTAGCAAATTTGAAATTTGACCCAAGCACTAAGTCTAAACCATATTATAATAAACACTATTCTATGGTGAAGGCTGTAGGATATAGCAAAGTTTAAAAGGATGAAAGGGAGTTGAGATGATGGATGAGAAAAAACAAGCAAGACTTTTGGACATCATTGCGATAAAGATCAAATAAAACCTGAAATTTGTAAGTGAACACTAGGCATATAAAGTGAGAAATGGGTTTGAGAGACATATCAAGGGAAACACAGTGCCTTGGATGGTGCCCAGATTATACAGTGGTGCCTGGTGTCGGTAGAATGTCAATACATAATTTTTGAATGAATGAATGAATGAATAGATGGATGGATGAATAAAGGGAAATGTTCTGGAGGACAGGATAATGGAGCAGTGGAGAATGATGGAGCCACTAACAGTTGTTTTAGCAGTGTAGCCTAGAAAAAATACGTATTACAACTAAATTAATTAATTGAATTGGGCAAGTAGCTGGCTATGACATGGCCAGGTTAAATAAATCAATCTACACTTGTGCAAAAATATGTGTAAAACAACTGTTCTATTCTAAGGATATAATTATTCAAAATTCTAAGAATGTTTGCATATCAACCAAAGGACAATGATATCGATGGGAGTATAATGACTTTTAGTAGAGACATTATGATATCCACTTTTCTTGTTTGATGGAAAGAGTGACAGGAGTTTACAGTGGTGCCCCTATAAGAGAATGTTTTAATTGGTGGAAAAGAAGCATGAAGCAAAATAGTATTTTTCTCTTTTAAAATGCTGCTTCATTTCTCTTCTTGATGTAAACTGTAAAGAAAGAGCAGTCTGTATTTGCATGGCTATATGACATCAGTTCTCTCACCCCAGGAAAATTTAAGAGCATATATTTATAGTCTGAAATAAAGCAAGAAATGAGAACCTGTAAAGTATTCTGGTGCCACAAAGGAGTGTTACATTGATGTACAAGGCTTTTTATTAGAACTGAAGCTATGTTATGGAGGAAAATATATTGCATACAAATATCTATACTCAAATTATAAGTTTATTAAAAATCTCCTGGATTCCATCTAGTCACATATTTTGCAAGGTTTTAAAATATATAATAATAGTGGTAATCTTCTAACATATATTCAGATCAGAAAACTCTAACTTTCATTACACAACCTGATTAGGGCCATAGACAAGATAAACAGAATTATGATAATTCATAATTCATCTTGAAACTTACAAATTTGCAAAGAAATTGTGATGCTTTACTCTTCTAAGCAGGCTGTAATAAAAATTGAACTTTGTACCTTGGTATCAGTAGACAGTTTTACTTGTGATTTACCTATATATAAGATTCTTTAATTTCTGTCTAAAGTACTTTATAGAGACTGTTTCTAGACCCTACTCCAGATGTAGGAAATTGGATACTTAAGAAAAAGGAACAGATATCTGCATTTTACATGTGCCCAAAGTGATTCCAATGCAAGGCGAAGTTTGAAAAATCAGTAAAGTAGAAAAATCGCTGTGCCCAGACATGAAATAACTGAGTTTACTTCCTATCATATGCCTGCTCCTCTATTTTCACTTCAGGTACTACTTGTAAAAGTTGTGAAAATATTTAGCCTGGCGTATATTAATTATTCAATGTTCATTTTTATACTGTAAGTAGAAAATGATTGATATTGAAAATGATCATTGGCTGGGCACGGAGGCTAATGCCAGTAATCCCAACACTTTGGGAGGCCAAGGTGGGCGGATCACGAAGTCAAGAGATCCAATCCATTCTGGCCAACATGGTGAAACCCCATCTCTACTAAAAACACAAAAATTAGCCAGGTGTGGTGGCGGGTTCCTGTAGTCCCAGCTACTTGGGAGGCTGAAGCAGGAGAATCACTTGAACCTGGGAGGCGAAGGTTGCAGTGAGCCGAGATCGCACCACTGCACTCCAGCCTGGCGACAGAACAAGACTCTGTCTCAAAAAAAATAAAATTAAATAAATAAATAAATAAATAAATAATTATATCAGTACAAATATTATGTCAGTACAAAAATCTGAGATGTTTAAACATGAAATATAATAATGTTCTCAAGTAACAATGTTCACCAATAAGTTTCCATTTATCTTTGGCACAGCAAAAATACAGATAAATTGCTACATTTATAAGTACTCTGGGAGAACAGTGAGGAATATGATAGAAGACCAACTCAGACTCTCAGAAGCCCACACAAAAGAGCAGAACCATGCAAGTTACCATTATCAGAATCATTTACACAAACACTGCTTCACCCTGTTTAGTGTTAAAAGAGACAGCTTAGTGGAAATGGCTAAGTGCTTCTATATAAGAAAAGAAAAAATTGTAGTTTAATAACATTTGGTAAATGTGCACTATGACAGGCAACAACTGCTTTCTTCTTAAACCTGTGTTATAGTGACCCTACTTCTGTCCCAGTCTCAAGGATAAGACAAAAGCTACATCTGATTTTTTTCCAATATGTTCTCCTGTACTGATAATGACTTAGTGAAGAAACCAATAATATGTTTTCTGTAATTTATTTGAAATACATATTTTAGTGTACAACTCTATTTCTTGTTTTTTTTTTTTTTTTCTTGAGACGGAGTCTCGCTCTGTCACCCAGGCTGGAGTGCAGTGGCGCGATCTTGGCTCACTGCAAGCTCTGCCTCCTGGGTTTATGCCATTCTCCTGCCCCAGCCTCCCGAGTAGCTGAGACTACAGGCGCCCACCACCTTGCCCGGCTAGTTTTTTATTTTTTTGTATTTTTTAGTAGAGACGTGGTTTCACCGTGTTAGGCAGGATGGTCTCGATCTCGGTGATCCGCCCGTCTCGGCCTCCCAAAGTGCTGGGATTACAGGCTTGAGCCACCGCGCCCGGCCACAACTCTATTTCTTAACTATATTTCTCAGTTGATCAGGAATTTTACTATTGTTATGCTTTATGTGTCATGTGATACGTCTTTATTTTTATTTTATATTTTTAGATTTCAAGTTATATATTTATCTCTTTTGTTTTACAATGTCAACTTTTATTTTAAATTCAGGAGGTACGTGTGAAGAAGGTTTGTTACATAGGTATATTGTATGATGCTGAGGTTTGGGATATGAATGATCCTAGATAGTGAGCATTGTACCCAACAGGTAGTATTTTAGCCCTTCTCTTCCCCCTTTCCAACCCCTCTAGTAGTCCACAGTGTCTATTGTTCCATTATTTATGTCCATATATACCCAACGTTTAGCTCCCAATTATGTGTGAGAACATGTGGTATTTGGTTTTCTGATCCTGCATTAATTTACTTAGGATAATGCCCTCCAGCTCTGTCCATGTTGCTGCAAAGGACAAGATTTCATTCTTTTTCATGGCTGCATAGTATTCTATAGTGTACATGAACAATATTTTCTTGATTCAATTCATTATTGGTGGGCACCTATATTGATTCCATGTATTTTCTATTGTAAATAATGTGGTAATGAACATACAAGTGCATGTGTCTTTTTTGTAGAACGATTACGTTTTCTATGAGTATATTCCCAGTAATGGGATTGCTGGGTCAAATAGCAGTTCTGTTTTTAGTTCTTTGAGAAATCTCCAAACAGCTTGCCACAGTGGCTGAACTAATTTACATTCCCACCAACGGTGTATAAGCATTCCCCTTTCTTGGCAGCCTCGGCAGCATCTGTTATTTTTTGTTCTTTTAATAATAGTCATTCTGACTGGTGTGTAATGGCATCTCGTTGTGAGATTTTTTGCATTTCTCTGCTGATTAATGATATAGAGCATTTTTATATGTTTATTGGCTACTTGTATGTCTTCTTTGAGAAGTATATGTGACACATTTTTAGATAGTAATTTTAATGTTCATTGTTTAGAATTTTAAGATTTTATAACTGATTACCTAGGTCATGTTTATAAGATAAAAATAATCAAGTAATAAAGTATTTTAAATAACATTTGAAATAAAACAAAATGTTAAATATGAATATGCTTTGTATAAAACAATACTTATTCCATTTGCCAAGATTCACAGAATGAGAAGAAAATCATTGACGTTTCCAAGAATGGAAAAGGAAAATAGTGAGAAATAACTCATCCATTTGGAAAGCTATTATATAAGGTCCTAAACATATGGCCTCTGAAAATGATGATTTTGATTGATGCAAGCTAATCACAGGGTCTTGACCTTGGCAGAGTTCTTACACCTTATCTTTCATGCAAACCACTACTCATCTCTATTTCCAGAGACTACCACCCCAATATATCAGGTGGGATGCAAATGACATTAACATCTTTTCCATAAAATATATAGGAATAGACTATACACACTGGAACAGTTCCTAGACTTGGGAAACTGTACTTTTGTCTAAACGTTGGATAATCTCCAGAATATTTGCAAATACAGGTCAAACCAAATATAACAAAGAATGATCCCATGGTTTGCTTTACCTACCCACATACAAATTCCAAAAAGAATTTCAAACTCATTTTTGCATGTCACAGATTGAAGATATCTCTATACCAAATGCTAGAAGATGACTATTCATTTCAAAATCCAGAACCAACTTACATTGACTTAGGTGTAATCTGCGAGTAATTAGTTTCTCTCAGTGATCACATGAGTAATTAATTCCTCTCAGCACTCATCAAAGATTATAATTTTTAAAAGTTTCTTAAACCATATTACATATATTTGTTATTACAATTACTGATATGTGAGCAATTTTCCATCATTTTATGAGGCATATTCAGAAATTGAAATTTTACTCCTCATCATAGGTCATTTACTGTTTTGTAATGCATAGTGGCTAATTAAACTTGCGATGACCTTGTTGTCCTATTTGCAAATATCATAGTGTCTTGAGTCATTTACTGAGTTGTCAGTGATGGATGGAAGTACTTCTTAATAATTAGGTGGTAAACAATGTTAACTGAGCAGTAATTCACACTAACATTGCTAAGGTATTTCATAGCAACATAGCAAATGACTCATCCCTGCCATTTTGTAAAATGATGTTAGCTTCCACCTGGATAAATCATATTCTTCATTGGTACAGGAGATATTAAAAGATTATCATATTTCAAACCAGCCAAAGAATATATTCCCCTATTAAATTTGTCCTGTGCACAGCAGAGTCTACCTTTTAAATGCTGTTCTGATTTGTAGTACAAATTGGTACCTTTTTCAAAGTGGCAAGACAGATGACAAACATTTTTATCACACTGGCTCAGTTGTCACAGGTGGCACAAGGTATAGAGCAAGAGCAAAGCAAAGAGAATTCCAATGATCTTGGTGAGCATTGAGGAAAACACAAAACTAAATGTGCTGATTAGAATAAATGTTTCTTCTTTTTATCTCATTCAGTTATCTTCTCTCAAATAATCAACACATAATCAGGTCTGTGTGGTGGAAAGAATTTGTTTAAGATTTCTCTTATTTCTCTCAAAATTTCTATAGACACGGAACTTTTTTTCTGTTGTGTAAATTAAGATGCTGTGTTATGGCATGGTTAAATGGCAAACTATAACAAAATTAAACAATCGAAGATGGCCGAATAGGAACAGCTGCAGTCTCCAACTCCCAGCGCGAAGGACACAGAAGACGGGTGATTTCTGCATTTTGAACTGAGGTACTGGGGTCATCTCACT
>NW_012117088.1:1653351-1699432 GCF_000951035.1 Colobus angolensis palliatus
ACACCAACATGGCACAAGTATACATATGTAACAAACCTGCACGTTATGCACATGTACCCTAGAACTTAAAGTATAATAAAAAAAAAAAAAAAATTAAACAATCAATACAGAGAAAATAAACCTGGTCTTTAGATTTCAAGTTCAAAGGCATTGTGACTTCAATAATAAAATTATACCTGTGTCCTTAAGCTGATTTTGAAATCTGATTTTCATGAAGTGTCGAAGTTAAAACCTGCTACCATGCAGTTTTTATGCTAGAACTGCAGGGTACTAGAAGGGCCACTCATCCCTCCAGTTTCACATGAAGAACTGAAAGGCAATAATTTTTTGCTCACCTGAGGACATGTAGGAAGTTAATGGCAGAATTTGGAACCAGGTAATTTGGAACCAAATTTTTTTTTTTTTTTTTTTTTATACTTTAAGTTCTAGGGTACATGTGCATAACGTGCAGGTTTCTTACATATGTATACTTGTGCCATGTTGGTGTACTGCACCCATCAACTCGTCATTTACATCAGGTATAACTCCCAATGCAATCTCTCCCCTCTCCCCCCTCCCCATGATAGGCCCCAGTGTGTGATGTTCCCCTTTCCGAGTCCAAGTGATCTCATTGTTCAGTTCCCACCTATGAGTGAGAACATGCGGTGTTTGGTTTTCTGTTCTTGCGATAGTTTGCTGAGAGGAACCAAATTTAAATGACTCAGTGGCCAGGCAGGTAAGTATGTGAGTGAGCTGACTGAGAAGAACATAGGGATATGGTGGCCACTGAGAGAAATGCGTACTTCGACTCAATACACTGAAACATAGCCCACAGCCCACCAGCTTAAAATGTCTAGATACAGTTTTTTCTACCTTTTTATCATCACGTGAACTCTCTTTTCGTTTAAAAGACTTTTATCATTACTACTCCCTAAATAATAAAAAAGTGCTATTTTCTTTCTCACTACAAAAATATTTTTTAAACCAAAAATATGTGTGCTTTTAAGGTTAATTTGGGAGAACTATGGAAATCTCTTTATTAAAGGAACGTGGCTTTCAGAATTTTTCCAAGATATCAGTTTTAATCCTTTCCTCTTCTTTTTCCCATATTTTAGTGTACTTATTTTAATTGACAAATAAAATTGTATACATTTTTCATGTTTGCAGTTTTTTAAATAGATAAGTTTCCCAAATTCTGTCACTTTACCTTCAAATATAGCTCTTGAAACTCCTCTCCCCCATTACCTCTCAAAATTGTCTCTGTATTAATGGCCTCAGTTCTGGTTCCTTCATTTCTCACTCAAACATTAATTTTCTAACTGGCTTCTCTAGGAAGTTAGAAACTTATTCTCTTTTAAATTACCAATATCTAGCACAGCCTGGCTCATAGTAAGCATTCAAAAAATGGTTAACTAAAATTTGGGACTAGCCAGAAGCCAAAATGGATCAGAAAATGTCTATTTCTATATATAGATCTCAGAATCCAAAAGCCTGATTCTCACATAAAGGCCAACTCATTGTTCAAATGAAGCAACAAAGAAGATGCCCATTCCATTATTAGTTTTGACTGCAACTGACGCCTGGAGACCTTGTTTCAAGAGATTTAAAAATGTACATTTATCTATGAAAAAAATCATTAAAGTAATTGGGGGAAAACTTGATAATTACAATGAAAACTAAAATTTAAAGTTGATTTTATAGAGATGTGTGCTGTTTTAGCATGGATATAAATGTCAAGGCTGTGCGACTTTGTTGTTTGAGCCCAGCTGTTCATTTGGGGTCAAATGTCTCTAGGGTCTTAAGGAAGGATTATCTCTTAGTACCCTTTCTGTTTTCAAATTCATAATCTTAGGGTTTAAATGCTGCTTTCTTCATGCATATAATTAAGTCCACTTACTAGACTTCAAATTAATTGAGATGGAAAGAGTAACTCTAAGAGATTTTTTCATGTGTTAGGTCCTTCAGGGATTAAAAGGGTAACTATCTCAAATTCAGATGCTATTAAAGTTACTGGGGCATTGGTCTTTGAATCAAAGGAGGAAGTTAGAAAATTACTTATTTAATGGAAATTGCATCATTTCCAAAAATTCCTCAGATCTTTGCTGAGAGCAGTTTAAAATGTTTATAAGATCTGTGTTTTTCAAGTTACTTTGGTTGTAACTTTACAATGTGAAATTAGCTAAAAGATGAATACTCACTCTAAGTTCAGGATTCTTTTGGTAAATATTTTGAAATACCACCATATGTTTTAAGAATTTTTGGAGAGTGGGGATTAAGAATTACTCAACTTTGAATTGCTGGGGTTATTGTTGTACTGCTTGGTATGTACCTGATATTTACAAATATACTTCAAGAATAAAGGAACAAGTAAATGAAGAAATGAAATCAAACCATTTTGGTAGGTGATATCTAGGGATACTGCACTGAATTTTGAGCAGGCTTAATGGCATAGTAAGGCATAAATCCCCAGGGATTTATTTAACTACATTTTATAACCATTGTTGTAGCAAGATATTTTGTTTATAGCAAAGGAGTAGACCCCCGAGTGCTGACATTTCCTTCTCCTTTCCCTTCCCAGTTTAAGATGATACAGAAACACAGTGAACCCATACCTCATCCTGGGCTTCTCTGACCTGGTGATTTCTGCTGTGTGGCTGCCGTGACCACTAACTTCCATCCATATCCACAAGGAACAAAGGAGACCCTGAATAGCTGAGCCCTCTCATGCTGACATGGATTCTTGATCACAAATATGCCTTTGGCACTCCTTGCTGCTGATTTGATAATAAATAATAAGAAATATTACCTTAACCCCATCTAAATTGTTATGCTTGTCTGTTCTCAGACTTTGTAAAGTGGCTGAACTTGCCCATCAAGACATCGGGCAGAACAAAGTTTAATGTATGTAAAATACTACTTGAATCTAACCAACTCGAAAGTTTTGTCAAAATTCCAATTAGGAAACATTACAAGAATATTCCTCCCCTGAATCAAATAAGCTGCCAGAAGATGGCTGTGCCTCTGAACACATCCTACGTATTTGTTTCAAGGAACTTGTGTTCACTAAGCCTCTACACTTTACTCTCTTAGCTTCCTTGTGACTCTGCACCCCATGGTTACACTGACTTCATAATTAATGAAGTGTAGAGTTAGTTTCCAAACTGCTAAAGAATCATTTCCTTATTATCCTCTGATTCAACTAAAATAAAGCTGAGTCTTTTAAAACCCATTTTAGTGGAGTGTGACTTATAAACAAAGAAAGCCACAAATCAGCCAGTAAATTATCACAAAATGAAAACATCAAGGTGACTACCATCCAGGTCAAGAAACAGATTACCAGCACCCTAAAATTTTTCAGAGCCTCATATTCCTTGTAACAACATCTATTTTGTTCATCTTCTTCAAAATTAAGTATAATACTGACCTCTAACACCATATATGACTTTTGCATATGTTGCTTTATATAAATAGAATCATGCAGCAGATAGGTAGGTAGAGATAGATAGATAGATAGATAGATAGATAGATAGATAGATAGATAGATAGATAGATAGATAGACAGACATAATAGTATATTCATTTGTATTTGACTTCTTTGCTTTAGCTTTATGATTGTGAAATTAAGCCAAACTGTTGCATGTAACCTCAGATTTTTCCCTTCCACTTTCATTGTTGAATAGTATTTTTATAAATACATTATTCATCTCATCTACAGTTATGTGTTTTGGAATGAAATTCCTGGGTAAGAGGATGTGTGGCTACTTAATTTTATATATATATTTATAAAAATAAATTTATATGTAAATAATATATAAATATATATTTATGTATATATATACAAATTTTCTAAAATGGTTGTACCAAATTCATATTATATGCAAAACTGATATTATCCACATCTTTACTAACACTAGAAATTTTCTGTCATCTTAGCCATTCCAGTGAATGTATAGTTATAAAATCATTTTTAGTAGGTTTACTGTCCACTGAGATATCTTCTTTTGTGAGGTTCCTGTTCAGACTTCTTGCCCTTATTTTCACTGGGCTGGTGGGGGGGGGGTCTCTCTTTTTCTTATTGATCTGTAGGTGTCTTTTATATACTGCGGATATAAACTCTTCATCATTTATATGTGTTGCATATATTTTTACCCATGCAGCTCGCCTTTTCATGGTAAGTGAAAGTTTATAAATTTAATAATTTTTAAATCTAAATTTGTAAATTTACCCATATAGCTTGACTTTTCATAGTAAGTAAAAGTTTATAAATATGTTCCTTTATAGGTATCCCTTTTATATCTGGATATATTATTTGCCTAGAATTCACTCTTGTATATGGTGTGAGATAGAAGCCAAGTTGTATTTTCTTCTATATAAATATCCAATTGACCCAACACCATTTATTAAAAAGGTCACCTTTTCTCCACTGTCTACAGAGAACACTTTTCATACATATGAAAGCTGAAGCAGTTCTCTTCTAAAGACTGTAGCTGGGAGGGAAAGTTACCACTCATCCTTGGTCAGTCTGTTGCAAACATCTGGGACACTGTATCAGAGAAGATTTTGAGGTCATATGTGGGCTCCATGCAAGAGTACCATGATTGCTAAACAGGACCTTCCATTGTCTCATTAGAAAATGATGAAGGAAGCAGCATCTATTTTATATCTTTGGACTAAACAATAACAAAAGAAGAAATAAAATAACATGAAGTAAGATAGATAAATTACATTTTAGAAGCCATCATATCCTAAATTTTATTCTTTTCTAATTCCCAACTTCCTGACTGTTCTGTAGTTTATATTTGAACATAAGGAAGAATTCTCAATGACCTTGAGATGGTCTGACTTTTAGACCCAATGGCATGAGGCCCAGAGAAAGAGAGATTTATTTTTCTTTCCTCCACCCAATATCCATCTTGTCTTCTGAGGTGGGCAGCCTCTGAGATGGCCTTGACCGCTCCCTGCCTTGTGCATTTTGTATAATCCCTTTTCCTTGGATGTGGTTTGGACTTAATGACTCAGTAAGCAGTATTGTGTAAAGACCCATTTGAATGAACCTGAAAGAGAATCTTTTAAGGCCTGCCAAGAGCAGATCTTCCTTCAGTCGAGTCTTGAGTGACTACAGCCCCAGCCAATAACTGGACTGCAGCCTTCTGAATATCTGGAGTCAAAATCACACAGCTAAGCCTCTTTGGAGGCTTACACTGAACTTTGGATAACACTGAAACTTTGAAATAAAAACTGTCATTTTAATCTGCTAAATTTGGGGAGTAGTTTGTTATGTAAAATAAAAATTGATATACTTTCTTAGTTCTGGCTTATGTTCCCAGAACTTATCTGTAAAAGCTACCACTTTCAGAATTCTGGAATATAACACAGGTTCACCAACATTTGTAAAAGGCATGCACCTGTAGCATATGTGATAGGATATGTTGTCTTATGTATTCATGGTTTATATATGTATATGTCACTGACATTACTATCTCCTTGCTTTTAGACATTCTTTTCCACCACTTAGACTGTTCTCATTCAGAAGCTGTTTATTTCACAAAGACTTTTTACCATCAAGCTAATATCCCCTAATCATCACTAAAATCCTATGAGATCTATTCTGCATAGTACATTTCAACAGTAACAATGCCTTGTGTTGTTTTGTCAGTATTACGCCTTTTTTTTTTTTTTTTTTTTTTTGAGATGGAGTCTCACTCTGTCGCCCAGGCTGGAGTGCAGTGGCGTGATCTCGGCTCACTGCAAGCTTCTCCTCTTGGGTTCCTGCCATTCTCCTCCCTCAGCCTCCCAAGTAGCTGGAACTACAGGTGCCCACCACCACGCCCGGCTAATTTTTTGTATTTTTAGTAGAGACTGGGTTTTACTGTGTTAGCCAGGATGGCCTCGATCTCCTGACCTTGTGATCCGCCTACCTCGGCCTCCCAAAGTGCTGGGATTACAGGCATGAGCCTCCACGCCTAGCCAGTATTATCCATTTTAATATTATTTTAATAAATAAGCTATTATCTCTTGAAGAGTTATTTGAAGTTAGTTATTTTATAATATTTAGAATCACATAGTTTTGTGTTAAGTACATATTGGACACTTAATACATCCTTATAAGGTGCTTGTCTTATTCAGTAACGCTATCAAATTATCTTAAATTTGTGAAGTTTTGAAAAACTTCTGTTTTGCTTTATTGTCTTCTTACCTTGTTCTATCTGTGAAGTAGGATTAATGTGTTCATATTATGGAATCCTACTAATGTTTGATTAATCAAGGAAATAATTTAAATATATACATGCCTATATATGTATACGTATATTAGGGAATATGAGCATAAAAACTAACACAATCAGCAATACTCCATTATTAATTTCTAATAAAAAGATGTGTGTGTATGTATGTGTGTATGTCTGTGTGTGTTTACCATGTCCCTTTGGATGAGGTAATGTTAGAGGTAGGTTGGAGGGAGAGAAAGACTCCAGGCTTCACTAGATAGGATGTTCCAATTAGAAAAAGAAGTAAAGATAGTTATTTAGACATAATTTACCAATAGGATACTTACAGCAAAAACTTTAGTTTAATAGTTTATAAAATGCTATTTTTCTTTCTAATTTCCCATGGGTCATATGGGTATTTTAGTCAAGGTTGAAGCAAGTAATGGACATTTCAATACAGTATGGGTTTTTCTTTGCTTCATGACTTCATGTTACACTTATTAAGGGCCAATTTTAGCCTATTTATGCATATACATAACTCTTTCCTTTATGAGTAACATTCAGTTCTATAAGAGTTGTGTATAGATTTCCAATTAGAGTATTTCTTAATTATTAGAAATATGTTATGTACCAAAGGAATATTGGCCAATCTTACCTGGTACACCTCTAAAGATGCAGATAAGAAGTATCAATTTGGGAATGAATTAAAGGGAAAATGTAACAAGAAGTGTTCTGCAGGGGTCAGTTCCCAATTCAGTGCTATTTAACATTTTTCCAATGATGAGGATGAGAGAATATCAAGTATGCTTATTAAGTCTGCTGATGACATCAAGTGGAAGAAATAGCTGATATCTTGGAGAACAGAACTAGAATTAAAAATGACCATAGTAAGTGTGAATGGTGGTCCAAAATGGAAAGAATGACATTGAATGTATATGCATTCCTGTTGCATACATAATATGGCATATGCAATGTACAGATGAGCTAACAAAGGACAAGGAAAATATAAGCTAATAATAAAACACCATCTTTTAAGATCAGAGGAAATAAATCCAATTAAGTATTATTTTATTTTGAAGGTCATCTGCCTTTAACCAAAGGTGAGAAAAATAACAACACAACAGCAGCAACAACAATATCTTATTCTGTTTTATATTGCAATAAGAAAATCCTACAGACTGGATAATTTATTATGAACAGAAATTTATTGGCTCACAGTTCTGGAGGCTGGGAAGTCCAAGATTGAGGGGATAGCACCTGGCAAGGACCTTCTTGCTATGTCCTAATATGGCAGAAGGGCAAAGAGGGGGTGAGAGGGAGTAAAAAGGGGCTGAACTCATCCTTTTTATAAGAAACTCACTCCAGCAATAACAGCATTCATGCATTTATGAGGGCAGTGCCCCACGACCCAGACACCTTCCATCAGGCTCCACCTTCCAACACCACTGCATCAGGGATCAAGTTTCCAACACAGGAACCTTGGAGAAACACATTCAAACCACAGCAAAGACAACAATAGAAAGTACTTAGGAACAAATATGAACTATTTATGGAAGAATTTGTCTGTAGCCATAGTGGCAAGTCAAAATAGCTACCTAGCACAAAAGTGTCATTTCTTTCTGTCCTACCATTTTATAAAGGAAAATTATCTACTTATGATGATAACACCTTACATGAAAAAGAGAGTAAAACAAGAACATTTAAACATATTTGAATAATCTATGATTTTTGTGCTTTTTAAAACTTACTCCGATATTTGTATATACATTTTAACCTCATAAAATGTTCCTTTGTAAATTTTTGTTTATGTATGCCTTATTTCATCAACTCGATTGGATAATTTGGGGATGCAAGGATTGGATCTTTTAGCCAGGCAAAAATCATCCAATATAGGAATCGTACTTTTCAAGTGCTTATTGGTTTACTAAAGTTTGAAACAGTAGAATTTTCTGTCTAAATTAACTCAGTATTTGAAATAGCATCTGTACAGCCATAACCTGATGCGTCGCCAAGCAAATGGTAACAACAGTGTCTCTTTTATATATTCTAAGTGGTTCCTTTTGGGGACAAGAGATTTGTTATATCGTGTGAATTTGTCTGCACTGTGAAGGTTATTGTGATCATACCAGCAGTTCTCAAGATCTCAAGCTCATCAAGAGGAGTGTGTGAAGTCAACACTATTTGTATAATGATACTAAGTTGTTATTTTCATTTTCATTCTCTTATAAGTGCATAGTGAATCTTTCTAGACATGTGTTATTGCAACGGATTGAGTGCAAAGCGCATATAAAAACCAAGCTGGCTTCTACTGAACCAGACATTAAGGAGATTTGTGAAACTTTAAAACCTTACCACTTCTCTCGCTGACACTTTTGTTTTATAAAATAGTTATTTTTATAAAACCATTAATATGTAGTGGTCTCACTGTTTTTATTTTCAAATAATTAGTTAGTATTTTTAAATTTCTCACTTTTCATTTCTACTAGAGTAAATGTCAGTAGAAATAACCCACAATTACAAAAGTTCTTTGAGGTCCTCGATAATCTTCAAGCATGAAAAAGGATCAGAGAGCAAAACATTTGAGAACCACTGAATTACTCTAACTGCTTCTAGTTCATTAGAAAGCTCAATTCCAAGAAACCACTTAGAACTCTTCTAGGTTGCCAGGAAGAGAGGCGGATTGGTATAGATCAATAGCTCGCAAATTTGGGTGCACATTGGAATCAGCTGGAGAACTTTAAAATGATCATTGATGCCTGGATTTTTAAAAAATTTATTTATTTATTTATTTATTTATTTATTCATTCATTCATTCATTCATTTATTTCTCATTTGGGGTTCTGCTTAGGCATCAGGATTTTTTAAATTTTCTTGTGTAACTGTATTTTGCAGACAAGGTTAGGTATGCATGAGACAGACCTTCCTTCCTCTATGCTAGTCAGGTGGAAGTTTAGACTTCTAGAACACACTATGGCAATTCCACCCCAAATGAGACAGACCTCAAGCAAGCCTTCGATATATCCTATGCTGTCACGACCAGAGCAACGCCTAGGTTGTCCTAAGATAATATATGCCGCTTTTTTTTTTTTTTTACATTGTTTGTGAATTTCAAGTAATTTCTGATTGTCCATATTTTTCATGATTCACAGTACAGAACTTAACTTATAAGAATCATTATAATGGTTTAATGATTAAATTACAATACTAAAGTTAAATATTAAGCTCCCACCTTTCAACACAATAGCATAGGAAATAATTTGATATCTTGTAAAAATGTAAATGACTCGTAAATTTTCCTTTGTTAGATCAAATCTAAGAAGTCGAGCTAAAATTGCATTCCTGAAAGAGCATGTTATTTTAACTGTAAATCAAATAACTGGGTGAATTTCACCTCTCATCTGCAGATATACTGGCTCGCTCATGAAGTGGCCAGTTCCATAAAGTCATAGGATGACAACTTAGGATTTCATAGGGAAACTAGGGAATTTAGGTCTGGGCTCTATAATCCCCACTTATTTCGCTCTCTGCCCTTTTTAATATAAACTGCTCGTATTAAATTTTGTCATATCTGTGAGTTTCTTAATTCTTCCATTCACATGACTGTATATTAGTCATATATACATATACTGTCATTAGTTTGTACTAATTTTATAATCTTCAGTACTTAATATAATAATCACATTTAAAACAATTAGAGATTGAGATTTAAATAATCAATAGCTTTATAAGAGTGGTTCACTTAATTAGTTAATTGGTTCATTAAAATACTTATCAAAATTACTTTTTTTCCAAAACTTTTATGTTTTGAAGGTTATTATATGGACCATTCACACAAATCTGTGCAAATACTGCTTAAATGTATGTACAACATGGTGTGGTGTTTTCTGAAGAGGTGTGGAATATTTTGTGAGATAGCATGTACAGATCAAAAGATATTGTTCCATAAATTGTTTTTCATTTGCAATTAAAAAGAAAAAATTGTTAGATTGATTTTTTTCCATATCTATGCTCAGTTCCAAGTGTTTCTGTATTATAGAATGATTCTTGATGACTTTGGCAGTCTCTCAAAATCCAGTTTACTGCAAAAGAGGCATCTTTTACTAAAAGATTGTTAATAAAATATTAAATTTCCTATTAAAATATTTTGAATAATTATTCCATATGTGAGTTTATGAGGAAAATATAAGAAAACTTTCCTATTATGCACCAAATTAACCTTTTTAAAGTATTAATGCATAATAAGCTGAAGAAAAATGTTTACTATGCACATACACGTCTCTATATTTTTTATTAGATATCTTTGCATAATTTACATTTTGTATCAATTTCTAAGCAATTAGGGCAGGAAATTTCCTGCTTTGTGATTAAAACATGATATTATTGTAAAGTATATCTTGATTTTAGTGTGCCACTTTTTCCCCTTTTTTTCTTGATTACTCTTTTAAAAATTATAGTATAAAAGATTTTGTGTTTCTTAAACTCCTTTATTCTTTATCATGCTAATTTAACTTACTGTTTATGAACTATAGCCTAATATTTCAGTTCTTTAGTAAATAAGCATGAAGTACTAATTTCCAACCAGTGAAGCTTCTAAACTGTATTATGCACAATTATAAAATAGCAATACAGAAAAACTTTGTTTCACAGTAACGTTCCATGGTTGATATGAAAGTACTCACTAACATAATTCTCTGGCAAGACGAGTGTATGGAATTAAAAAGACAATCACATAATTAATATTTTAGGAATCAATACACAGGTAAAATATATTTATTAAATAGTTTACTAATTCCTTGCTAATCTGGATTCTTTATTGTTACTCCTTATTACTTACTCTTTCATATTTTTTTTTGTTTATTTGTGTACCCTGTATTGCACAATGGTTTAAACACTATAAAAAAGCAAAGTTTGGCTTATTTCTCCACTTTTGCTACCTTATATTTACAAATCCATTTTGGGGTTTCCTCTAATTTTGTGTTGGCTTATGTTTTGATATCACCAACTGTGTTTTTCTCTTTTTATTTCTTAAGTAGGAAAGAATACGTTATATTCCTCGTGGTTGCTTTTTCCTTACAGAATTCCCCTGACTCGGCACTGACAGATCTTGATATCCAAGAGGGAGTCTGCTCGCAGGATTAAAGGCAAGAACCTCAATTAGACACTCTCTGATTTCTTCAGATGTTTTTTCTAATCTTTTAATATGGGATTATAGGCAGCTAGAACCTACGTTGCTGTTATAAAAATAGTGAAGACTCTTTGTTCTAAATCATAAGCACTTGGCGTTTTAAAAAGTCTATTTTTCTTAATTTGAATTAATTCTGGTTTAGATGAGGATAATGAACTTTGGTCAGCTCTTTGCGATTCTGAGTACAAAATAGCTTGATGAGCACTGTGAAGCTCACACACTCTCCTCAGTATCTGCTGGAAAACTCCCTCAGAGACTGATTAGCTCACGCTTGTCACAAATAGGGGAGATAATTATGGGGCTTAACAGTCTATGTGGTGGATCTTTTGAGAGGCAATGGGTAGATCTAAGACTGTCTTTGGATCAACCCTAATTCTTATTATTGCAAATATCTTGTGAGGGTTTTTTTTTTTTTTTTTTTTTTTTTTTTGTACATCCCCAGAGACTAAACATTGTTTCTTCCCGGAGGATGACATCACATTTCTTTTCCAGAAGATAAAATTGTCCAAATTAGATTATCTTTAATTAGTCTAATTTTATGAGCCATTCCATAAACTTTATTGCACCCGTGCTGGCACCATGTTACAAGATTCTTATTGAATGAACTAATCTTTTGCCATGGAAATGATGCTTATAAACAATGTTGCTGATTTCTTTATTGCAATAAAGATTTCCTTCTCTGAAGCTTCAGGTTTCAATAGCTGTTTCGTGGTTCTCAGTAACATCAGATGACTTTGTTCTAATGAGAATGTTGACTTATTCCAAATTTCACTCATTACTAAGTTATTATACTGCAAAATGATTTCATACTGACAAAAAGCAAATAATTGAAGTTTCAGAAAATTTCATTGCTATAAAAAGTTATTCAGGACAATGACCATCTCTTTCAAAACAGCTTCAGTTTTAGCCTTGCTTTTTTGGTAATAGAATATGTTGAGGGCTTCTATTTACACACCACATGACAAGGTCCCACACATTAAATGGTAGGTTGGAGACAGATAGATACAACAAACTACCATCGCTAGAAATAATGTACTATTTATTAAATCAATTTTTCCACCTTGGTTGCCATTTGCTTTCAACTTTATCTGGGTGTCTCATTCCTCCCCCAAAATATGCTTAGAATTTAAATAGAATTGTTTTAAATTGAATTTTAAGTTGTTTTAAAATGAATTACAGCCTCTAAATTAGAATTGTTGACAAGATGATCCTGATAATATTTCAAATCATGTGAAAATGGATTGTAATTTAAATTTTCTACCCCTTTAAAACCTGCTAAAATCCTTCATATCAAGTTTCTCATCCTTTAGTTAAAAAATTTCAATTGTTTATGACCTGAGTCAAATTCCTTAACTTTGGGGGTTTTTATGGTCTGATCTTTGTAATTAGACAACTGCAAAATATAGTTTGAAAAGCTCTAGAACACTGTGATTCTATGATAGAAAATTCTGTTGCTCTCTGGAGACTCTTTTATTCCCAGAAAATGTTGTCTAATTGTTCACAATTAAAGGAATCAACTTTTGGTAAAGGGCTCATCAGCTTGTTGAGTGATTATGTTAACCTAGAGTTGCAAAAGTTCTGATAGAACTGTTTAAACACAAGATCCAGTTACTGAGATCCCTTTTTTTTTTTTCTTTTTTTTTTTTATATAATAGGCTTCCACGGTGGGGGGAAAGCTTTCACTTTTAAATGAAATTGGTGACTTTTTCCTTGTATTAACATCTTCAAATTGGAACAAGATAATTATTTCCCCCTCTAAAATATATGAGAGTGAGGATCCTTAATTGCTTCACTCGGTTACAGTGTAAGCACAGGAAAGAACTTGTTAACATGTTGTTGTATAAAACGGAGGGAAGAAGATGTTGTCATATAAAGCAAAGGGAAAAACATGTTGTCCTATCAGAATAAATGCATCTATTTCACAGGATTTTCTACAGAATTAAAAATGAGAGAGGTCATATACTTATTCTCCTTTTATGACTTCACTGGAAAGAAAAATATATATACACTTCAAATATAAAACTTACATTTGATAATTTGCCTTTGTAAATTTACTTATTAAAACTAGAAGAAAAATGAGATGACGATAATTAGCAATTGTGGATGAATTTTAAAAGTAAAAGACTGTTTCATCAGAGAACTTGGAGACTTAATAAAGTGATAAACCTCAGTATGTTTCTGGGCACAAAGGCCAGTTCTTCATATTGTCTTCTTTTCGTAGTTTTGCTGTTGTTGCTACCTTTCACCCTTTCTATTACCTTCCTAATATTTGGATTTAAAAGGAAGAACATAGCTGCTGGTTTCTGTCTGACTTGGTTTGCATAACTAGAGAAGACGGACACTAGGTTTTTTTCCACAGGGCAATTGAGGCTTAGTCAATCAGACTGAATGAGCCACACTTCATTGATTTTTGGATCTGAGCTGCAATGGTGCCGTTACTGTGAGCCACCCTGGTGTAGCTGACCAAGGCCTCTAATCCTCTTAAGCAGCAGTCAAAAAATTAAGATAAAAGCTAGCAATTCAACTTGTTCAAATAACAGATTTGACAAATTAGGAGGGTTCAACCCTACAATGAAAAAATTTCAGTCTTGGAGGTTATTATATGCTATGTTGCAACAACATAGATGAGATAAAAATTAGGTCATTGCAAACAAATGATCAGATATACTAATAAGAGAAGTAATTTCCTTCATTTGGTAAATAAA
This sequence comes from Colobus angolensis palliatus, assembly GCF_000951035.1. Taxonomy (NCBI): domain Eukaryota; kingdom Metazoa; phylum Chordata; class Mammalia; order Primates; family Cercopithecidae; genus Colobus; species Colobus angolensis. The sequence goes on from NW_012117088.1 coordinate 1,667,427, forward strand.
TGCCATGAGAAAGAAATTATGATGTAAATAATATGTTAGTTTAACAGAGCTGAAATCATTAGGACTACAAAGAGTCAAAAATTAAATATTGCAAAATGACTATTTCTGTCTTTTTGCTTGGAAAAAAACTAACATGAAAAATAAAATTAAGGTTTAAAGAAATATTACCTTGCATGTTATGCCCTTTAACCTAATGACATGTTTAATATACTTCTGTCAACAAATGAAACATAAGAAAATGAGCAGTTTCCAAATCTGTAAATATAAATAGTGGAAATATTTATGCTGCATTGATCATTCAAATGAACTAAGTCCAGCCAAACTTTTTATATGATAATTATATTCAATTCACTAAATTTCCTCTCCTATTCAGTCAAAATAGTTGAGATTCCTGTTTGAATGGACACAGACAATGGAAGTTGAATAAAAATTATCTTCTACCCTTGATGCTATCATAGATGTATTCTCAAATCATTATCCCGCAATTTGTTCATAAGCAGCATACGATGTCCTTCATATGTATAGGAAGAAGGAAAACCCCTAAAGTTTAATCCTAGCTAACGTTTTATTTTTCTATTTATCTTAAAGAAAGAGAAATAAAGCAAACTATCCACATCAAAAGAAGACAAAGTACTCTCATTTTTATGAATTTTATACTTATTTGCATGCATGCGAGTACTGCGTACTTCCCAAACACTTAATCATTTTAAATATCTTTTTTCCCTTTTTTCTTTTCTATCTTTGTACACTCAATACTTAAAATAATACCCAGAACATAATAAGTTGCTTGATAATTCCTTTCTTGCTGAATGAATGAACAAATAAAATCAAGTACTTTAACATAGATGAATTAGAGGAAAGGAAGTTGTTTTATGGGGAATTTTATAGTTTCCATTTCACACTGATAATGTCATTATTTCCTTAGGACAAATGATACAACATACTAAGTTTCTACATATTCAGACAATAGACTATTTTCTAATGACTTGAAAGTTAATATTTGGCCAAACTTATCAGTCACTACTTTATGTGGAGTCATTACTACCATATGTGTCTTGTGATCAGATAATCAATCTAATGTGTCTATATATTTCCTTCACCTTACTTAACATGTGGTAGGAACATAACAAATATATAGTTAAATGAATGGATGTGTGAATGAGTAAATAATTGTGTGATCAACTGAGTAATTCCAATATTAGTTGTATCCATTACACAATTGCATTGAAGAACTGTAGCTAATTGGTCCGAATCTGCAGCCTAGGGAGTAAGGGCAGTTGAGGGCAATCAATGCCTATTCAATTTAATTCTCCAAACATTTATTGAGCAGATATTGAGCATGTGTTCACTCTCCACGAAATTCTATAGCTGATCCGTTGGGAAGGTACATAGATACGAGGAATTTATGTATAATAAAGAGACCAATGAATAACAAAAATATGCTTGAGACTATATTAAACAGACATGCTTAATTAAGCCACCAGATATTCTACAAAGTGAGGAGGATGAGAGAATATGTATAACTAGTTTTTCAGGTAGGTGCTTGAAATCCTCGAGTGATTTGAGATACAAAGCTGGCCCGGTACCTGCTAAATTTACACTGTTCCTGATTTATTACTTTATTTGACCATCAATCTGTTCTGAGACCTACTTTTAAATAAAAATACCCTGACGAGAAGTGACACATCAAATTTCCAGTCTTTCCAATATTGGGTGCCTCCTTTCTTTCATTAGAACCATATTCTCCAGCATGGAGGCTTTGGGGCTTGGGTCACAAGGAGAAAAACCTACACTAACAAAAGAAAAAATAAATTTAATAGAGGGGATGCGGGTTTGCCAGGAGTAGCTTACCTAATTTCCAGATGTCTGTCCCTAGATGATAGTAGAAGAGGATAATATCATTAGGAGCACAAAGCACTCTCTATCTAGTTCATAGTTTTCCCAGAGTTGGAATATCCCTGCTCTGGGTCATTGAGGGTTTGTTGCAAATGAAAATAAAATTAATATATGCTTGATGACTTATTAATTTACTTACCTAACAAAGTTACTTAAACAATACAAACAACAATCATATTTTAATTAAAGAAATTAAAGCCCCAAATAATGACATGCCCCTTGTCTTTGTTAACTTAAAATAGGGGAATGAAATTTGCTGAATCTTGTGCTTTCACCATCTATTGAAGAAAACTCCGATAAATACTCATCAAATATTCCCAAAGGAGACTTTTCAGGTAAAAGATGTCAATATGCTGATCAAATCAATGCAAGTAAGAATAGTACACCTGATTATAGCGCTTCAGAAAATGTATATTTATACAGTTTAATGAGAATGGAATAATTTGACCAAAATAGAATCCTATTACTGTAGTTCATTATTTGACATCATAAACAAAATTGCCGGAGTCAAAGGTCATGCTTCTTGAATCATAAAATGACAAATAAAGCCTGCTACAGAAATCAGCTCTAAATCACTTTAAAAAATGAATGTGTGACAAGACAAAAAAGCATTTAAATTAGCGTAAAATCACTAAAATCACTAAACAATAGCAGAGTGTTACTATCTGGGGCAAAAAGAAAAATGAAGTATTGCCTCGTGGTTGACTTTATGATGCAGACCCTTTTAGCTAGTCATAAGAAAATGGTGGTGTCCCAATTGCCAGTCTTCTCCTTGCATCTTATCTTTTATCACTGCAGTGAGAAGTCACATCATTTATTAAATGCTTATACATGCCAAGTGTTTGCATCCTCACAAGAATCATGCAAGGTAGGTATTATGATCAATATTTCACAAATGTATAAATAGCCAAGCCAGGGGTTGAGTGTAGATCCATTTGATGCCAAAGCTATATATATATTTTTAATTACTTACTGCTCTCTCTGAATTAAAATGCAAATATTTTATTTCAAATGGAGCATAAACCTTTTGAGATCAAGATCTAGAACTAGGCCAGGAGCGGTGGCTCACGCCTGTAATCCCAGCACTTGGGGAGGACAAGGCAGGCGCATCACGAGGTCAGGAGATCGAGATCATCCTGGCTAACATGGTGAAACCCCGCCTCTACTAAAAAAAAAAAGTACAGAAAATTAGCCGGGCGTGGTGGCAGGTGCCTGTAGTCCCAGCTACTCCGGAGGCTGGGGCAGGAGAATGGCGTGAACCCGTGAGGTGGAGCTTGCAGTGAGCCGAGATAGCACCACTGCACTCCAGCCTGGGCCACAGAGCGAGACTCCATCTTAAAAAAAAAAATCTAGAACTTAATAAGGAGGATGGGATGCCCCTCTTTCTTTTGAGGCATAGCACTTGAGAGCTGGGTGACATATAGGGTACCCAGCTATGCAATTTCCCCATGTCTTACAAGTGTTTCTTGCCTACACTTTATCAGGTGCTGTCTGACGCACGGGGGATATAGCAGCGCATACAACTGACAAAAATCTTGGCCTTTGTAGAACTTATATTCTAGTGGGAAAGACAATAAATAAAGTAAATATATATGCTATACTTCAGATGAGAAAAGTGAAGTCACTAAGGCAGGTGAGACTGAGATTTTCATTAGGGTAGCCAGGCCAGTAAAGGGCACTTTTAAATAAAAACCTAAAGTGAGAGAGCAAATTGTGAGGAGAACTGATTGAAACCCATTCCAGGAAGAGGGAAGACCAAAACAAACTCTGTGAAACAGGAGCCAGCTTGATACATTTATGGGACAACAGGGAAACAAATGAGGCTGGAAACAAGTGAGTGAGGGAATAGCAGAAGATGAATTCAGATGGGTGACAGCTAACCACATCATGTAGGGCCTTGTAAGTCGAGAACATACCTGAGCTTTTATTCTGAATAAAACTGGAAGGCATGAGAAAGTATTGAACACAGGAAATGTATAATTTAACTTTAGTTTGACAGGAGCTCTGCAACTGCTATGTTGGGAGTAGAGTGGAAATGTGCAGAGGCAGAAGCAGGGAGACCAAAAGACTATTGCAATAATCCCGGCAAGATATGACAGTGGCTTGGACAATAAAGGTAGCCTTGGAAAGGAAGAGCAGTGATTGAATTGTGGGTATATCATGGACTTAAATGCAACAGAATTGTCTGACTGATTGGATATGAGATACAAACAGGAATGAATTCAAGTGTGATACAAGTAGAGTCACACTTGATTGACTAGAAAAATAGAGTTCCCATTGGCTAAATTCAGGAACATAATACATCAGATTTGCAGCGCAAGACATCTGTCACCAAAACCCCACTGGGCACACAGTGTCTAACGGGTAGCAGCAAAGTACTATAGGACCAATCTTACCACGCCATGCCAAAGGCTTTGCTTTTACTGCTCACATATTTTTCCTACAATAACTATAGGACCATAGGTCTACCTCTTTTACCGAGGTTCAGCTACCTTTAAAATTGGGGTTGTGAATTCTTTCCCCAGAAAGATAAGATTTGTCAAAACATACAGAAACTTGCATATTCCATTGCCAGGGCTGTGGATGGAGGCGTTTCACAGAATTTGTAAAGACATCTATGGGTTCCTGTTTAAGAAGCTCTGCCAATAGCTTCTTCAACAGGAATTCTCCTATCTATCTTTTGAGAAGCTACTCCCCTTTGCTTCTAAAGCAAGTGCTATCCACAGCCTGGTCTGTGTTTTACTTATCACCAATAGGTTTCTTCATGAGATCATTTGTGTCATAATGAAGAGCTAGTTGCCTCCCTGACCACAGTATGAATTTACAACTTCCTGCAAGCAAGTTCTTTAATAGCTGAAAAACACCTCACTGTTTATCAGAATAATTTATTTGAGAATGAATTTCCATTACTACTCCTTATCCCTTGATAAATTATTTCCTTCTAAGTGCCCCCAATAGGGTTAGAATCTGCACAATCTTATGATTTAACTTCTTTTCCAGGGCTCCAGAGGGGCAAAATAAGAGTTTGGGAGTTAATGATAATTATTATATCTGTTTCAAAAATTTACTCTACCCTACCCTTTTATTTCGGTTAATTAACCCAATGACTAACAACTACTAAGTACACTAGGTATCACCAGTGTGCTAACTAAGTGAACAAGATAAGGTGAAAAAATGCGAGAATAATACAATCTACTTGAAGAAATAAAATATAAACATCCAAAATGTTTAATATGAACTCCCTTGTTTGGCTACGTGGTGAAAGAGCTGCTGAAAATAATGACTAATATGACTTCAAATATGGAAAGCAAACCTCTCAGCATCTTCACCCTTCCTGCTTTCACAGAGTTGCTTATGTCTAAGATCACCACTTATCTGCCCTTCTATTAAATGCAGGCTGCTAATTTCCCAAGCTTCCTGAACCTTTGATCAAGATGTCAATTAAGTATCCACCCAACTCTCTACTGACATTATTTTTCAGTACTGCTAAGGTTCTACTTCCCCACCCATTTGAAAATTTTCATTTGCAAAACAAAAAACAAAATTTATAGAAGTCACTACACTATATCATAATTGCAAAAAAAAGTTACATAGTAAAAATGAAAGTATAGCAGGTTTGCCCACCATTTACACATGGTTGCATGTGGTTGGTTGTATGCTCTTTGAAACTCTAACTAAACTGACCTGCAAGCAAGTAAACTGTTAATAGGAAGGAAGCTTCGAAGTCTGAATTACCTTTAGGTTTGACTATCTTCTCTACCAGAAGACTTGCTCCCATATGGAGGGGAACATAGTGATTTTATTCATAGTTGAAGCCTCAGAGCTGAAAGCAGAGTTTTGTATATGTTAGGGCATTACTCAATTAATTTTTTGCAGTTGCCTGCCTACTTATTCTCTAGAATTATTTTATTTTCTTAGGAAAAATCTAAACCATGATCTCTATTACCACTATAGTGGTCATGTTTTGTACTACATGATTCCACCTCTTTCCCATGCTTGCTAACAATTTTCCTACCTTTTGAGAGGCACTCCTCTTCCACTGTCAGTTATTTGGAGGAGAGAGAGGGTTGATTTACCTCTCAAATTAATGGCTGGGTTCTAATGAGCTTAAGCAAATTTTTGTTTGTTTGTTTTTTCAAATAATTTCAATTCCTGCCCCAGCCCCTGTGGTTGGTTTAGAAATGGATCTGTAATTTCTCCTGAAGCCTATGAGATAAAAGTTTCTGAGAGAGAAAAGTTATTGCTTCCTTGGGATCTGCTAGAAGCGCTCATTCTCTTCCCCGGGAGTAGTTGATGTATAGATAATTGATCTGGTACTGTAGCAGGCTTTGTTAATACTATGAGAGGAAAGTCTGGATTTGCCAGGAGTCTATCATATGGAATGTGAGAATAAAACCAACTATAAACAAGACAAAAAGAATCCCTGCACTCACAGAGCTTGTATCTACTATATACATGAATTGTCATTGTGGATTTTATAGTATTCTAAAAATTATGTGAAGTAATACATCTTTATTAAGTCAGTTTTACTTTGTCACTTATAGCACAAAGAATCCTAACTGATGCGGTACCTTGCCAATAAACTTCCTTTTTTCTCCCTGAGACAACTTGAACTCGTTCTTTTTTCTTGCAACTAAAAGACCCCTGACTAAAACACAATGGTTGAGAAGAAGGAAAAGATATTCTCAGCTGGAATAGCAGAGCTTCAAGGAAGGTGGGGCTTGATGCTGGCTTCCAAGGGTGTGTTAAGAATAGCTCTTATTTATTTAAAAAACCATCTATGAGCTAGAGTTTTTTATTTCTCATCTCTACTCTCCACCTCATTGTTGAAATGCATTATTAAACACATTTTACAGATGAGAAAACTGAAGTTATATGCATCTAAATGACTCAAAATAATATAACTAGTAAGTGACATAGCTGGGATTAAAAATTGGTTGGCTCTAGTGCTAATCATGACTGCATTGTGCTGACTCTGGACTGAGTTAGACACATACTGTTTATCAAAGGCTTTAGGTTATTGACTTTTGGGTATAAAAATATAATTCCTTCCCTTGAACCTGAGAGATGGAGGCTGCACTAAGCCGAGATTGCACCACTGCACTCCAGTCTGGGTGACAGAGCAAGACTCCGTCTCGAAAAAGAAACAAACAAAAAGAACATAATTCTTCACATAATTCTTTATTATGCAGGATGGCCCCATCCATATATTGAAAGATATTTAGAATCCCTGGACTCCTCGTTATATGTTAATAGAGGTCCCTGTTCACTTAAGATTCAAAATTGCCCTATCTATTTCCAAATAACTTCCTAAGTGGCAGTATTAGGCCCAGTTGAGAAATACGGGTGGTAGATGAGAACAAGAGAGCACATTTTAGATGTGAATGAAGTTTAAGTTAAGAGAAATAAATTTGCGGGCAAAGTTTAACAGACTCGAATATCCTGGCCTTGGTCAAAATGTACATCATAACTGGGCACAGTGGTGCACACTGGTAATTCCAGCTACTGGGAAGGATGAGGCAGGAAGATGCCTTGAGCCCAGGTGTTTGAGACCAGCCTGGGGAACACAGTGAGAGTCTGCCTCAAAAAAAGGAAAAAAAAGGGTATATCACAAGATGTAGTAGAAGACAATACTGGAAAGACTGGTACAAGGTGATGAATAGCTTTCATTGACACATTTTTCAGACATTCTTTAACAGATGACAGGAAGCCGTTGAAGGCAGCACAAAGTTGCATTAAGTTCAGCTTTTAGAGTCAGGCAGAGTTTGATCTAATTCCAGTTCCCTCACATCTACCCACTCATTATTTAATCCATTCATTCAATCTATATTTTTGATAACCTATTGCGTGCCAGGCACCTTGTTAGGTGCTGAGGACTCAATGAATGACAATCATAGCTCCTGCCCTCATGGAATTTATAGACTACTATACACATAAATTGTCTATTGTTTATTATGTACATATACTACACATATAATAAACATTAGTCTACGTGGAGTTTACAGCCAACTACATATATTATAAACCTTTCAAAGTTTCAAAGATAGGACCTATTATATAATACTTTTTGTGAGAATTGGCAATAATGCCTGTAACATATCTAGAACACATGTGCTCAATTAAGTGTGGCCCTGTAGAAAAGGAATATGTTGAAAAGTTTTTTTTTTTTAATTCTGTTGAAGAAAACTTTTCAACATATTCCTTTTCTACAGGGTCACAGAAAAATTCTGTTGGAACGTCTGTAATCCCAGCACTTTGGGAGGCTGAGGTGGGTGGATCACGAGGTCAAGAGATTGAGACCATTCTGCCAAAATGGTGAAACCCCATCTCTACTAAAAATACAAAAATTAACTGGGCATGGTGGTGTGTGCCTATAGTCCCAGCTACTTGGGAGGCTGAGGCAAGAGAACTGCTTGAACCCGGGAGGCAGAGGGTGCAGTGAGCCCCAAGATCGCACCACTGCACTCCAGCCTATGTGACAGAGTGAGATTCCATCTAAAAAAAAAAAAAAAAAAAAAAAAAGAAAAAAGAAAAAGAAAACAAGAAAAAAATTCTGTTGAAAATTGTTATGGTTGTCAATATTCGGTAATGATGTAAAAACATATTACCTTTTATTTTCCTATTTGGAATGGGAGAGGAGGGGTAAATGTGTATCATTAAGAGGACATATGCTTATGTATTAAGCAGTACCTGCTTAATATCTATATAGTTCTCCCCAAATCCCACAACCATCAAGAGGAGAAAGGCCTATAGATAATAGGATTTCACCTAAAGCCAAATTAGTGGTTCCTTGAGGGCATTTTGCAACCTTCTCAATGTGTTTGCCTTAAAATAACTTGTTTATACACCTATTTCCCATGTTAAAATGAGGATTTGTTGTGAGAAAGATTGTATATTTCTAACCCCAATGCTTGGATTAATAAATGTTTCATTAATTAAAAAAAATAAAACTCTTCTTGTAGCTTTTTACCAAGTACTAAAATTCCTTTTAAATTTGTGCTGGCACTATGTCTCTCAGAGACACAATGAGCAGGTTTTCTGCACAGTTTTTGTGAACACAGAGTGTACAAGAACTACATCTTTGTTGCTTTAAACTATTGAAATTTCTAAGATGTTTCCATAGCATAATGTAGTCTATCCTAATTTTATATTATAATTGGAAATTTTCCAAAGATTTTGAGATTTAGAAATGCTAAATATTTAAGTGCTTCCTGCCAATCTATCCAAAATATTTTTCTGAGATTGTCTAGAAGATAGCTGCTTTAAAGTGCTAATTCATGCAAAAGAGTATTGTATAATGTAAGTTGTCAAAATGGGATACGTTAACAAAAATTCATTTTTCACTTTTTATTTTTAACCAGGTTAGCTATTGGAGTTGCATGTATGCAACTATGCATATATAGTGTCTGTCTCATTCATTATAAATTGTTAAAAATGTTTCCAGCCTAACAAAAAACATAGCATTTCAAAAACAGTTAAAATTATTTAAAAAACTAAGTTATGCTAGCAAATATAGGTATTTAACAGTAGCTCTCCTTCAAGAGTAAACTATAGAAACCCTAGAGGTAATTGACTCAGAAAAGGGAACTGGTGGTATTAAGCCTACCCTATTCTTTGCTCTTTTGACATTACTTTTTCTCTTCAGTTCAAGACAAAATTCATAAAACAAAATTTTTGTCCAAATATGAGTGGTTCATTTTTCTAACAGCCTAGAAGGGATGATCTCCTAAAGCAAAAAATAATTTTAGAAAACGCAAACTCTTATTTCCTCAGTGGTCACATGTGTGTTTCTCTCTCTTGTATTCCAGAACATTCCTCTTCGTCTCTGGATTTTAATCACACAGCCCTAGCACAGAGCTTGGTCTAGGGTGAGCACCTGACCGAGATGGACCAGTCATAGAACCTCCTTTCTGCTGAGATGTAGCTGTTACACAGGGGTGAAGGAAAAATGAGAAGTAGAGAAGGGATTGATAACATTCAAGTCGCTGATGCCTGAGTTGCTGTTTCATGCCTATTGTTCTGGCAGTTTCATTATAAAAGCCAAAATATTCCATATTTTGCCAAATTTAATTTTAGTCATGGCAGCAACACTTGACAGTCGAGGCAGTCTCACATCCTAACTAGCACAACTACACAGTTTTAAAATTGACTTTTCTGTCACCCACTTATTTCACTCAATCAAAAAATTAGACGAATAAAGTGAAGCTAGTGGAATTAGACCAGTGAAATTAGCACATGTCAGAAACATCTGGAGTTTGATTATAAACACAGATTGCCAGAACCCTACCTACTTAATGGGTTTCTGATTCAAGGTCTGTGGTCGGGGGAGGAGGGCTGAGAATTTACATTTCTAGTAAGTTCTCAGGTGTTGATGGCCCAGACTCCACATTTTGAGAACCACTAAATTTTATTAAAGTTACGATACAACACTATGCTGTCTTCCCAAAACGTAACTCCTGGAGCTCCATGCAATAATATGTAACAGGTCTCACTGCATAAAAAAAGAGGAACATTATTCAGGATACTGGATTAAATTATAACATAAAAAGATGTCACTGTAGGACCCCTCCAAACCTTTAGTATATTACTATGCAAATCTTTAAGAGGTAGAACATAGTACGAAATGTTTCCCAAACTTGTCTGACTTTGGAAACCCACTCTTTTATTGCAAAGTATGCCTTAGAACTAGTGTTCTATGGATTGTATAGAAAATACTCTGAAACACATAGATTTTAAGAAAGCAAATGTTTCTTAGGAACCAGTAAGGAAAGAACTTCTGAAACAGAAGTTGGAAACTGATACTGTCAAAAACTGTAGCTAAACAATGTGTTAAAAGACACATGCTAAGCTAGATGATTACTTATATATGCATATGTATAAAACTAAAGAAATTGAATTTCATAAAATGCAGGCAGTGGCATGTACAAATTTTTAAATATAAAGCTGAACACTTTACAATTGTATTATTATTCTTCCTTTCTTCTTTTAAATGACAACAGCTAGACAATTTCCAATCATTTCCAGCTTTAGTTGTACTACTCTGCTGGATAAAGGACAGGAAGCCTTTGAATTGAATCAAGAGCTTGGTTATTAGTGACACTCATAATCTGTTGTGTAGCACAGAAACACTGGAAGCACAGCAATGGCCCATGTAGGAGCAAGGGCTGCCACTCTTCAATAGCCCAATTCCCCTCAACAATAAGTAGGAGCTGAGTTTAGTGCACACGAAATCAACAGGTTGTAGAAAGAAAACAACAACTAACATTTCCATTAAATCCAGTTTACCTCTCTGGACCAGGCTGCAGATCAAACAGCTAAAATAGATTTCTGGTTGTAAAAGTCTTTAAAAAAAAGAATTGTTTTAAATTGAAACATTCTTAAGGCTCTGATCTTTAAATTTGTTTAATAGTATTTTCAATAGACATTTTTGTATCTTAGATGTTAATAAGATGTTATAAGCTATGTTCCCTTCTCTTATATTGATTTAAAGAACAATAATGAACCACATATAGAATTTTCCTCTCTTTCAATCAATGTACATATTGAAAGACTTCTCCTGGGTAAAGTGTAAGGTAAGAAACTTCCTAAGGAATTCGAAGTCTCTGGACAGAGAAACTAAATCACATCATGTAACAATTAAGTTGACCAAAAAAAAAAAGTCTTATGAATCTTGTTCTGGGGAAATCTGAGTATTTAAGATGTGGCTGAGAGAGCCTAGAGCCCTAGAGAGCACAGGAAGTCCCAGAGGGAGTCCAGCAAACCCCAGAAGCATTTGAACTTGCAACTTTTTAATCTCACCAAAAGTGAAATAACTGTTCTCTCAGACAAGTCATGGGACAAGGTGTCATTACAAGCCATGAAGGTTTATATATACGGATTCATACCTTACATGATGTTCTGATGGTGAATCTCTAAATATTAGAAGCATCCTTAAAACTCGCTGTGCTTACCCAGAGGCTCTAGCAAGTAGAACCATCCATAAATCAAAGGAATATGCAAATTATATAAAAAGGTGAAAATTCAGCAGTTCAGTGGATTTGATGAACATTTCAAACTAGTTTTTAAACATTAAAGATTCAATATGATGGAAAAAAGCTAACATAAGAAATTTAATTTTTTACTGATAATGTTTACTTGTCAATACTTTTCCCTGCAGTGGAATTTTATCTACAAATGTGTACATTTTGAAACAATAGCTAAGAGGAATTTGTAGAAATTTAACATAGAAATTTAGACTTAATGATTAGTTATTTTAGAGCAAAGTTACATTTTTATGTATAGTTGCTAATGATACTTTCCCAGAACGGTGGAATAAAAAGGGAATTAGGTACCTTTGGAAAACCCTACGACAATATTAAAAAAAAAAAAAAAGTGGGCTAAAATACCTAAATCTACCTCCTGTGGATTCCATTTTGTCACTTGTAAAAAAAAGTAATTGGCCTAGAAGAATCCTAAGGGCCCTTACGTCACTAAGAAGTTATACAGTAGTAATTATTCTAAAAAAATTACTGGAGTAATTATGGCAGCAATTTTTTTCATCAAAATAAGTTGCAGATAATTCTACCTCAATTAGGGTAGGTCATTTCAAAATTTGGAGCCTATGGTCTTAGAAACAGAGTCAATCACTGTGGATTTAAACAAAACACAGACGGGGTTACAGCATCCAAACACATTTTATCTATCGATACTCATTTATTTCTAATGGTCCTTTTTTACTATTTATAACCTATTGAACATGTCATAGTCTCTAAAAGAAAATAATATTGTTTTTGAAATACATGTATTAAGTGAACTATAACAGAATGAAGAGCATTATATAGTGAAATAATAGGGAGTTACAGTTCTTAAAAGATATATAAATTGAGACTTCAATGGGACACAGTATGATAATTACCAGAATAAATGCAGGACTAAATCAAATCTCTTGTCTCATCAGAAAGTACATGGGACTACAAAGACAGGAAGTAGTTGCTGAACTGAATTGCTTTACGTGATTATTTCAGGTGGTAGTGAAGTGGTAGACGCCATAAAGTCATTAACACTAAATCTTGCCAGAGATGACAAAATAATTTAAGATGCCACACTCCCCACCTCCGGGGCCTTCAAGGGAAGTGGGGGGACAAACAAAAACAAGCAAATATTTTGCTCTGAGTCCATATGTAAGCATATCTGTACATGCAGGCATATATAAGTAATGACTCCCAGCAAGAAGACTGCAAGCCTGTGTGCCCAGTCGTGGAAAACCGAGCTCATATTTTCAAAACGAAGACATACTGGGCAGCGGCAGGAGGCCTGACAGAGAAGCAGCACCACTTTAAAAACTGGAGGCACACGTGCTGTTGCCTCCTCCACAGAAGGACGGTTCTAGCAAGAGAATACGGGGTGGGATCGAAAACTTTGCAAAAGTCACATAATCAATGGGCAAGCACCTCTCTTTCCCTGGGTATGAGCACCTCCAAGGAATGGAAGCACAGACAGGAGACAGGAGCCCCCCTGAATATTCTAGGTCCTAGAGTCCAAAGGCTTCCTGTTTCTTCTCTATTTTCCATTATCAGAACAGAAGAATTTTGTAATTAGATGTGGATATTGAACTTTAAACATTATCCCCATCTTTATCCTCTGATGGAAATGTAATTCCCACTCTATTTTAATGACGTCTTTGATTTTTCAGAGAATGGAAAAATTAGAACCTTTAACTTTTGACTAAAAGAATTATCTAGCCAAAACCACTTTACTTTGCTTTACTTTACTTTACTTTACTTTACTTTACTTTACTTTACTTTACTTTACTTTACTTTAACTTCACAGGTGAGGGCACTAATATCAAGAAAAGAAACTTTCCAGAGCCCTTTCTCGTTTCTTTCCTCTAAGTCAATGCTCTGTGATCTGTATCACTTTATTAAGATATCTTATCATACATATGCTTCATTAAAAATTAAAAACTGCTTGTTGCCACCAATATGAGATTGTATACTCCTAGATTTTTTTTAGAATTGATATCCCTCTCTTTTAAGTCCTAACAACCTAAGTTACCTAGTATATAAAATTTAAGAGATCAGAGAGGGGATCTTATCCTAATAATCTTGAGGGCACACTGATTTCCTTTGGTATCTACTCACTGCAAGGGATGAAAAGTGGCTTAAACTTGGCCAAGGCAGAAGGCAGATGGACAAAGAACTTTTGGGGCTTTGGATATAGCCTTTAGAATGATTGTTCAATTAGGAATACAGTTCCAACACTGTCCCCACAAAGATCTATAAAATATTTATTCTATGTTATGTTCTTTCTTAAAGTTAAATAAAAAGAGGTCTCTTACACAATGCCCAGAGTCCACAGGTGACAGTGGTTGAGGAAGAAGCTGGACTCAGTATAAAAGTGAAGCTGAAACTCAGAGCAGGCATTGCAGGTTTGCATATAAAATCAGAGCAACACTATAAGGAAATATGTAGCCCAAGGTTATGAGACATCAGTGATTCATTTATCATGAAAAAATGAAAAAAATAGAAATATCTCATTGCATATTATCGGTCTCAAATTTTGCAATAGATTTATGACTTTATTTTAGTAAAGAGGGTAATAACAATGTCAGTTATGATGCCATATTTTATATGTGTAAGTATGCCTATAGTTAATAGAATTCATCAGGCAGTGGGTTTGGGTACTATTTAAAACATGGGTCAGAGGGGCATTAATTCTATTCAAAGTGTCCATCTGTTGCTGCCCAACTTGCATGGAGGGTTGCATAGCAACCCATAGTACTGCATGGATATGGTTGGCCTCCCCCTGTTGCTTTTGTTTGCCCTCTGAGAGAGTTGCCCTTGATGGAGAAACAGTAGGTGTTCTTTTATTTATATATTTATTTATTTTTTTGGCTGGAGCCTGGCCTGGTGAGTGGGGGCTCATTATAGCCTGCTGAGCTATATAGCATTGTGAGGCAATATCTGACATATGAATGTAATTTATCTTCCTGGCATGATTCTTCGTCCCAAACAGATCCCCAAATTCCTAGGACTGTGGAAGTACAGCAATTAAAAAGAAAATATCAGGACCTTTTACTAGTATACACAGGAAAAACACACAACAGAGCAGGCGGAGAGAAGGGTTCGGAAGTTTGACTCCATTTTGTGGCACTTAGTCAAAGTTAAAATATTCAATTCAGCATATTTCTGAGCATCTTTTTCTTTCAAATCTATATACCATGAAATTTGTTAAATAAAAAGATTACTTAGGAAATCAGATGTTCTTAAAGACCTCCTTGCAACTTGTATCGGTTCTAAATACAGTACTTACATTTTCTTGAACATTATTACATGTTTCAGCTACTCAGTAAAATTTGCAATGAATCTAAGCATCTGTAATGTTACATAAAATAAGCATTCACTTGGCTTACATTATTGCCAGTATCAGCTGTAATTTCAAGGTGGACCAAACGGCTCCTGTCTCCTCCTTGGACATCATGTATGTGACTATGGGCCACTGATAAATAAGTCTTAACAGATCCTCAAGATTCAAAACTATTAATAAAGTGCTCTTGAATAAAGAAAATATTTTGAAAGAACTGATAACAGCGTATTTCTAGAGAAGCTGTTACAGTGCACTAGTAGAAGAATGTAATCAGGACACCAGAATATTTTCTGTTTGTCAGTTATTATAACTCAACTTGGCTGTTTATACTGTTTTTCATGGCACAGTTTCAGAGATGCTTTTAAAAAAATCTCTGACGCATCTATTTCAACTTTAAACAATTTTAACATCTAATTCTTTCAGTTAATAATCTTTAAGCTAACTTTTAATAAAGATCTGACTGCCAAGGCAACCTTGAGCACACTTCCAGTGTATTTTCTGGAGGAGGTAGCTAATATGAATAATATTCTCACCTTCATTGTTATTAAAACTCTAGTTTGCAGATGTTGGATTTCTTAGTCATACAGTCTCTGTATGACCAGAATTGCTTGTTTTCCTATGTGTCAGAGAAATTGCAAAGGCCTTGAGCAGAGACAGATCTCTGATGCGGGGCTGACTCACAATCAGGTGTCAGGGGAATTCCGGTATATATCTTCATTGACTTTTGGTTAGGTGGCCATATATTTCATTCTCTACACTCAGTCCCTTTTGAGAATGTATGTGGGTCTAAACACACAGAAGACCAGAACAACTGATGTAAACAAAGACATTTTTGGGAAGCAGACGTAAGGCCACACTAAATGTAGGGCAGAAGTCAGGGATACAGTTGCACAAGTAGGCACCAAGAAATGTCACATGTGAAAGTAGAAACTAGGGGGAAAATGTCATATGGTCTGTTAGCAAGAGGTTAGGGTTTCAACTTGCCAGCCTAAGTTCAAATTCTGGCTGTGTCATTAACTACCTTTGTGACTTTGATGAAAACATGAAGTTACTCTGAGATTCAGTGTATTCATCTGCAAAATGTGATCATAGTACCTGTCCCTAAGTTGTGAAAATTAAATGAAAACATCTCACTGTAGGTGCTTAGTACAGAGCCTGGTTGTGGTAATTCCTCTAAAAATAATAGTTACGTTTCTAATTATTTATCTAAGTCTATACACATGACTTAGTCACATTTAGAGATATAAGCAAGAGCGAAGTACTGGAATGGCTTTACTAAGTCAAACCCTCTTCTTGGTCCCTTGAGCATCTTTAATGGGTCTTTGGAACATGTGACATCTTTCTTCCAGTGGAGAGCGTTGCTCTTAAAGATACCACTTATTCACAATCACTCATCTAACAATAACACGGTGTGAATAAGACAAAACAAAGAATAATTCAGAAAGTATTCTCTTCATAACTCAGTCATTCTTACATTACTTAAACTCTTCCAGACTAAAATTATTCACCTTTAAAAGGGAAATAGCAATTTATACCCACATACAGTTGTGTGAGGATTAAATAAAATAATGCATTAAAGCAAACTGCACAAGGCTTAGATGTGGAGATATTAATTAAATGGTAGCAGTAGTACCAGAAAACAAAGAGTAGCAATGAAGCTTATTTTTTTAACCTATCAACTTTCATCAGCTTCTGACTCTGCTTATAGTTTTCTCACATTTGTTTGTAGAATTACCTCACAGAAGAATGTTCCTTCCAGGGAACACTATTTTAAAAAAAAAAAAAACACTGTAAAGTGAACACAATATAGTGAAAAAAATCCTAAAACATTATCTATTTAATTTATTCCACTGTTTGTTAGGACTGCAACTAAGCTATTGGAGAAAGGTAACTAATAACTACAATACTGAGTATTTCAAAAGACTGATATTAAATAGTAAAATGTCAAACTCTATGGAACTCAAAAGAGGAACTTATACATCAATTTTTCTGAGTATTATGCAATTTTCCCATATACTTCAAAAATATACTTTAGAGGTTATATTAAATACACCTCGTATATTTTTAAATTTCTAAATTTTAATTGATTTATTCTAAAATTTATTCAAGAACTTGAAAGACTCTTTTTTTTCTCAACAATATGATTACTTACTGTTGGATATTAAATATATTCAATTAACCTCATATCCATATATTTAAAACTTCAAAACCTTCTGCTCATGTGATACAGAATATAGCAAGATCATGGAAATTTGTTTTCAATCGTATAAAAATGTTTATTTTTTAATTAGTAAAGTATTATATGTTCAGTGTAGAAAACTTGAAAAATAGGAAATTAAAGATTACTCCACCATACAAAAATGATATACTTTTATATGAAAAATTGAAATTATAACTGTTTATTCTTTATACATATGCTGCTTTACTTCATTTAACAGTATTATCAAGATCTCTGCAGGGATGAGGCTGGGGAGCAACCTCTTTACCCCTTACTCGCCCACAGGAGGAGAATTAAGAAGGAACAACATTCCTGTCTGGTGAGTTTGCCAAGAATTTGACATTCACTATGCTGCATTAACCAGAAGCAGTAGCACTGCACTCAAAAAGCAATGCATTTCTCTCTTTATTTTTATCTCTTTTTCCTAATTATAAATGTGTGCACATATATGGGTTTAAACATCATTTAAACCGTATCCACCCTGATTCACCATTGAAAATAGACCCCAACACCTGATTTTAATTGGGCATACTTCTCTTATTAACTACTTTCTATTACCCACATTACAGAAATAGGATTAGACCAGGAAAACTTGTTTAATTCAACACAAAGGATGCCCCAGCAGGGGGCTGAGTTGATGAAAGACAAGAATAATTTCATTCTAAAGATTAACTGGTAGGGTAAACCCCACATGTGTAGTGTACTCCTACCTCTTAATTACAGACCAACACTCTCCCTGAGGTAGTTACCTCACCCAACTCCGGCCGGCAGTGGGAACTTGCCTAGGTTCATTTGTCTGGCAAAATGCTAGCTATTCATTTGTCTACTAAAATGGTGCTGTAGAGGAAGTATAATGGTTTCTTAATTTAGGAAATAGATTTAAAAAAACACAAACATTTTATGAAAGTTGTGATTATCATGAGACAAAGTTTTGTTAGACAATGGATGGTTAAAATAGTCATTCCTTTCCGTTTATCTAACTTTTTTTTTTTTTTTTTTTGAGACTAGGTCTCAGTCTCATGCTTAGGCTGGAGTGCAGTGGAGCCATTACAGCTCACTGAAGCCTTGATCTTCTGGGCTCAGGTGATCCTCTCACCTCAGCCTCACCAGAAGAAGGTGTGCACCACCACAACCAGCTAATTTTTTGTATTTTTTGTAGAAATAGTTTCACATGTTGACCAGGCTGGTCTTGAACTCCTGGTTCAAGTGATTCTCTCATCTTGGCCTCCACACCTGGCTGTGTACTTAACTTTTAGTGAGGGTTTACCATATGCAGACACAGGGCTAAGCGAAATAGCGTGTCTCTTCAATTAATCCTCTTAAAAGTCTCTTTTATTATACATGATCTACATGTAGGTAAATGGAGCTTAGTAACTTGTCCAGGGTCTCAAAATTAATACACAATATTAG
The DNA here is from genome assembly GCF_000951035.1 of Colobus angolensis palliatus. Lineage (NCBI taxonomy): Eukaryota > Metazoa > Chordata > Mammalia > Primates > Cercopithecidae > Colobus > Colobus angolensis. The sequence continues at coordinate 1,686,295 of NW_012117088.1, forward strand.
TGATTTTAACCCAGGAAGTTCAATTCCAGAGTTCTAGCTTTTAAACTGTTTCATTCTACTGCCTTCTTGTGCTAGGGCCAGCATTTGGATGACTGTTTATTCTGGCATTGATCTTTTCATAGCCTGTGGCATAGATGTTATGCGGTGAAAATTACACTGATGATCAACTTATGATCTGGCTAACTGGGTTGTCTACCTAGGCATTCATAAAGAAAGGCTGATCTAAGCTCAAACACATTTTCTTAACCACAGGATATATTTTTGCTTTATTAATTACTGAGAACAGATGAATCATTTCACACAAATCTGGGTTGTTTTGTGTAGTGATGTGTAGAAGATCCAAGCAGAAAATCCAATCAACATCATTTAAATGGCAGAGAATGAAACAGTGGCACAGGAGTGTAGGAATATCCTGCTTAGCTAATGTACAATATGTATGTATGTATGTAACATGTCTTTTTCTGCCTTTCTGCTTTTAATGTTTCTGATTTTATCAGTAGGTTTCAGCAATTTGACCATAAGATGCCTTGGTGTGTTTTTCTGTGTTTCTTCTGCTTGGGGTTTGTGGAGCTTCTTGGAACTCTGACTTTATAGTTTCTATTAAACTCAGACAGAGAAAGGGAGACTCTTTGAAGATTTCTCTCTCTTTTTCTTCCTTCCTCTCTCTTGGTTATTCTGTTCTGCAAGTTCTAGATGCATTGACTTCCTCCAAAGCCCACCTATCTCTCTATCTAAATAAGACTACAAAGCTATTTATGAGAGTCTGGAAACTGTCTTTGGTAGTAAGCTGGGCAATTCTTGCACTCACCTGGTTAATATGTCGTAGCAGGGACCAAGAAACACATTTAGGAGTAATGTGGAGGATTCTAGATTGGAATAGAGATCTATAAGGATGGATAGAAGGGAACTTCTTCACACAAATATTGACCTCTGACTCAGAGTTCAATGTTCCGAAAAGAACACTCGTAACTTGTCTGGTAGTTTATTAGAATGACTCTGTGAAGCTTGGACATTATTATGGTTTATTATAAATGAAGTGAAGATAAAAGGTATAAACTAAGGTATAGAAGAACTCAAAGGGTAAAAGGCTCAATAAGGTAGAGATATTAATGTAAACAGACTATATAAGAACTGAAAAATCTACAGCCTGATAAGTTTACTGAGCACTAAGGACACTTCCTCCACTAAGACCACAAGAAGTGCACAGGAGGAAGTAGGTAGATATTAAATTCTTTGAACAACACCATGATTGCTAACCCCTGTAAAGTCAGGTTGACTGTGGAAGATGAAGCCTAATATGAATAGAGATCATGGGATTCTGGAATTACAGAAATCATGAGGTAGCACTTAAAAGTCAGAGGAAAGGTATGTATATATATAAGCCCCTATTCTGAATTTCATATATATAGTATATATATGAAGTATATATATAGTACATATATAGTATATATAATACTATATATTATATATAATATATATAACTATATATATTTTATATATATATATAAAACACTATATTAAGCATGAAGGCCAGAATGACCTTAAGGGTGCTTTCACTCACAGGAATCCGTGGCATAGCTAAGGGATTATACAGAATCTAGAGGCAAAATAGTGAACAGGGACCAGAGGTTTTCTCAAACTATGTAATTTAAAAAAAATGAGAACTAGCTAACAGAATTCCAATATCAACCACTAGTGTGGAAAACCATGGTCTTTTGTTAATTTTCCAAATTTAAGCAAGTTTCCAGATCCAATGCTCATTGATTGAAGGGAAAACATGGTTCCTCTGTTTAAGCACCTTGCAACACCTTTGTAGGTATACACATTGAATATTCTGCTTCTTCCTCAAATTGCTGACCCAACATCATGTATCATAATAACTATACACTTGGAAAGAACAATATCTAAATTTTTAATCAACAGTTATATTTTAACCAACAACACCTTGGTCTGAGGTGATCCCAAGGGACCTGGAATGCCACTGTGATCTTCTGGTCAGAGTAGGGGCTTACAGAGGACAAATTTTAAAGTTTTGATTTAAGCTAACAATGGGGACAATGAGTCCTGAAACTCACCCTTTGGTTAATTCCTGAATTCCTAAGTATACAATTCTGATACTAGACCTAAAAGCTGGAAAGAATTGCCCTGACCAGTGGAATAAGGGCCACTATGATTAAAAAAAAAAAAAAAGTCAAGTGAAAGACATGAAACTTTCTTCTCCTAGTCAAAATAGATAACCAGAAGAAAAACTGAATCCTGTGAGGAAATACAGAGGAGCATTTCCTTAATAGGCTTAAAAGATTTGAGTAGTGGTCCTTTATGATATTGTCATTCAATTCATATAGCCACCACACAAAACAGATGTATTGTGATAGATGAAAATGGACTATCATAAATTTAAAAGTAAAGCAGCTGTGGTACTAGATCAACACAGCCAACGACACTTGGTTTGCAGATGTTAATCTGGCAAAGGCATTTTTTTTTTTGAGCCCCATCAATAGGGAGACACTTTTACGTGGAAAAGATGATAGTACACATTTACTCTCTTGATCCAGACCTACTGTTCAGCTTTCTGTCAAAATATAGTTTTCAGGAACATTAGATATCTTGAATTCCTCAGAACATCATATAGATCCACTATACTACTGGCAGAATGCTATTTGAACATGGCGAGTAGAAAGTGGTAAGTATCTTAAGGTCCTAGTATGACACATACTTGGCAGAAGTTGAAGATAAACTTGACAAAGATTCAGGGCCCTGTCACACAAGTTGAAGTTTTTGTGGTTCAGTGGTCTTAGATATGTAAGGACAGAATCTCTGTAATATTGTGAAATACTTATTTGGTCTTCATCCCCATTTCCTGGCACACAGTTCCTAAAACCCTTAGAATCTCCAGATTGATGACTGTCTTTGTATGCTAATGAGGTGGCTGGTAGCTGGGGGCTCCTAGAAAACATCATAGTAGGGACTGGCCACCAGAAAACCCAACGCTTTTAGCCCCACCTGCCGATCTCTGGAAGGGAGAGAGGGGCTGAAGGCTGAGAGATCACTGATAGACAATGATGTAGTCAGTCATGCCTATATAATGAAACTTTCATATCAACTGAAAAGGGCAGAGTTCAGGAGAACTTCCAGATAGCTAAACACATGGAGGGTTCTGCAGGGTGGTGCAGTGGAGGCGGCATGGAAGCTCCATACCCCTTCTCACATGCCATGCTTTATGCTTCTCTTACAACTGGCTGAATACTCATCCGAATCCTTTGTAATATACTTTAAAATAAGTGGGTGTAAGTGTAAGTAAAGTGTTTCCCTGAGTTCTGTGAGCTGCTCTAGCAAATTATTCAAACCTGAGGAGGGAGTCACAAGAGCCTGCATTTTGTAGCTGGTCTGTCAGAAGTACAGGTCATAACATGGGACTTGCAATTGGTGTCTGATGTGGGGAGTGTGAGTCTTGTGGAACCAAATCCTCAATCTGTGAGATCTAACACTATGTACAGGAAAATAGTGTCAGAATTGAATTACAGCACATCCAGCTGGTGTCTGCTGAAGAAGTACTTGGTGTATGGGGAAATAATCCTCACACATCTGGCGTCAGAAGTGTGGTATTGAGTGGTTTGTGAGAGTTGGAGAAACACTTTTTTCCTATCCCTAGTAGTCTCTAATATAAATCTTCTGATAAGGAAAAATAGAACATTTTCTTTGGTATGTTTGTTTTAGTTTTTGTTTTTGTTTTTGTTTTGAGAAACCTCCGTACCCATTTTCCACAGTGGCTGCACCAATTCACATTCCTACCAACAGTGTACAGGGTTCCCTTTTTCTCCATATCCTCACCAACATTTGTCTTTCATCTTTTTGAGAATAAGCATTGTAACAGGTGTGAGGTGATATCTTATTGTGGTTTTCATTTGCACTTCATTGATAATTAGTGATGTTGAGTGCATTTTCATATATCTGTCAGCCATTTGTATGTCTTCTTTGGAGAAACATCTATTAGTTCCTTTATCCATTTTTTAATCGGATTATTTGAGTTTTTGCTAGAGTTATTTGAGTTCCTTATGGTTTGAACATTAACCCCTTATCAGATGTGGTTTACAAATATTGTCTCGCATTTTTAGGTTGTCTTTTAATTTCATTGATTATTTCCTTTGCTATGCAAAAGCTTTTTAGTTTCATATAATTCCACTCATCTATTTTTACTTTTATTGCCTGTACTTCGGTTTCATATCCAAGAAATCATTGCCAAGGCCAATGTCAAGAAGCTTTATTCCTATATCTTCTTCTTCTATTATTATTATTACTACTACCACTACTACTACTGCTACTATTATTGCTTCCTCTCTGTCTGTCTTGACTTGTCAGTTGGTCTAGCAGTTGAACCAGAAAACATTTATTCCTACGTTTTTTTAAACCTTCATAACGCTACAGTACCAGTAGAGGATACTTAAAACATGATCAGGTTTATTTTCCTAAAATTTAACAGCTGAGTTAATAGCTCAGGCTATTTAGATTTGGTTCAAGAGTCATCACATTTACAGTAAACTTCACCTTTCACTTGGGGTAGAATAAACTGATTCTCCCTTGAGTTCAAATATGTTTGAATGCTTTATCTTTGCTATGTGCTATGCAAGGAACTTAGAGTACAGAGAAGAATCACACAAGCTCTTTGCCATCAGGGAGCTTCTAGTCTAATCTGAGGCATAGCCCAGTCCCACTGATCATGGTTGGAGAGCTATGAGAGAGGTATGCCAGGGCACTGTGGGACACTAGCAACAAGGCTGTCCAGTGCGCACAAGCAGGGGAGGCTTCCTTATGACCCTTGCACTCTAAAGTACAGCAAGACAGAAACATTATGAATGAGGACAAAGAGGCTGTCTGTAGCAAGTAGGTTCCATAACAATGAATACTGAGTGTGTATGTGAGTATTCTACTGCAAAGAACTGCCAGATTTTGAGGAAAAGTGGGGCCATTTAGTATCATTGTTAGTGGTCTTTCTCTATCATAACATTTGTTCTCTATCCTGCTCTTTTCTAACTCCATAAAAGACATCTGGGTATGTTGAAGTTGTTTCTAATGTCTATTTAGTTTTGTTTTCCATACACTTGGTCAATTTTTTCTAGCAAAAAAAATAGTTCTTTCCAGCTGTGATCTTAAGAAGTAGCCTCTTCCATTTGTGTCTTATGGGTAAGCCAACATTTCAAATTCAGCAGTTGAGCTAAAACTTCTACAACTTTTTCTCCTTCAGAAAACATCTTCTTCCTTTCTCACTGCTAACTCTGTTTGTTTCAAATCCTAACTACGGATTCTCATGTGCTATCATACGTAGCAAGCAGGAGGGGGAAATCTCCATCCACCTGGATTCATGCCATTTTAGTCCTTTTCTCCCAGACTGAATGGACAATTATTTAGACTTCTTTGAATTCTGCTTGATGTTGAATGAGGTCATTTACTTCACAGCTCATATAGTTGGAGAATGGTACGTGATTGTAGTCTGAGCATGAAGTACATTTGGATGGCATATATGTCAACTGAATGCAGATAGCAATAAGCATGTGTGTTCTGAAGACAAATGAGCAAGTTTGTCTCCTTACTTCCTGTGGAACATAGAGCCTCCTTTGTCTTGGGTTGTCTTCCAGCAAACAAAGAAGCAACTTGGCCACATAGAGCTCACATTTTATTTATTTATTTCCCCCCTGTGGTGTTTTCAGACCAAGCTGCCCTACATGAAGGAATCATGTCTACATATTAGCAAGGCCAGACTATTGCTTGGGAAGTTCTCTTTTGACCCCTGCAACAGATTAATTGTTTGCCATAAGGAAGTCTCTTAACCTCATGGCATTTCCCTTTATGCTCTCCAAGTGGAGGATAATAATGCTGGAAATGAAAAGTGACTTGATATTCACAAATAGGAAGCATCCTTTCAATGTTTTTGTACACATGGGTTTCTTGTTACAAGAATAGTACTATTTTAATCAACCTAAAATAATCCAGGAGGGTTCTAGAACACTGCTGTCTGGATAATAAACCAATTTTTCAGTGGGTCATTATTTTGTAAAAAATATTGAAGCAAAAAATATTTTACTTCATCTGATAAGAGATGTTCATTATCTGTGGGAATATTTTGATTGCCATGCAGGAATTGGCAGATAAGTAAAAAAGCACATATATACTAGCTTAGTAGTTTAAAAGCCTCTTACTAGGTGAGAGCTGAAAGAAATATAATGAAAAACAAAATAAAATAAAATATATGTAAAAATAAAGCTTTTACCATTCATTTTGGTGTAAAGAGAATTTATTTTATAAAAGAAAATCTTACAAAGACTAATTGACCTCTGGAACTTCAAAGTTTATTTGTGTTTCATGATAATCTCACCTCTTCAAGAAAAAATGCAATATCTACTAAGTCTTTAGCACAATATAAAGCCCCTTTTATTAAATATAAACCAGAGAGAAAATATCTAATATGACCTCCTTATAGTAACACTAGTTACATTTTTTAAAAATGCATATACTGTAATATTATTGAGAAAACTTAAATCATTGAAGAATATGTTTATAAACTAAAACAAAAATTGTAGTGCATTAAAAGAAAATGAAAGAACCACCCCTCTTTCCCACTAACCTAGCCACATTGAAGCTATTTCAGTCAGCCAACAGCATTGATTCAATATCCACTAGTGCAGAGCACCGCATATGTTCTTTGAGTTCAATCAAAATAAAACATATAACTCCTGCCTTTAAAGACCTTTCTTTCTAATAAGTCTCCATTATCACAGAAGCAGTGAAGCACATTCAGAATCCACAGAGATTGCACTAAGATTTACACAATCAATAGACAGGGAAGTTTAAAGAATGGGCAGCAGAGGAGAGTCTAGAATGCAGTCAGTAGTGCTAGTTTTGATCTCATCAAAGTATCACACCCCATCAGCTTTTCTGGCTTCATAGCATATAATAGTACTACCTCTGTGGATAATCAGAGTCAAGGACAGCTGTGAGCATAAACAGCAGCAATGAGGATCATCAGATGGTCATATGGATGTGTTTATTGTTCCTGCCCTTGGGAGGCCCAGAGGAGCTGCCTATTTGGCCTCCATGGGTAGAAGATCAAGAACTAGAGCGAACAGAGACACTTCCTTGTGGTGCTTTGACGGGAGGCAGAAGACAGTCTGCCTATTTCTACACTCCCAGTCTGGGGAAAGGGGAGGCTCTGTGGGTCTGTGATGACTTCCTGCCTTAGTGATTGTCCTCTCTAGGAAACTCTAACACAAAGACCCGAGTTCCAGTAAGCAAGGAAAGAAAACTAACAATCCATTCAAGGAAAAGCCATCAGAACAACAGAACTCATACCAGGCCAATAGAGCAGTTAAAGACTTGACAACTTGGGTAAGAAATCAATAAGAACTCTTTAGGAAATTCAAGCACAGCACTTGTGAGGCTTTGTGGAAATAAGTAATTTAATACATAAATCAAAAGAGATATGGAGAAGTGGCCCAGAATATCAAGGGGGTCAACTATGTCCAACCACAGAGGGAAAGAACATGAAGAAATGAGAATGAGGGGAAAGATAATACTTTATGAAGTCTAAGAGACCAAACATGCCAGTAAGAGAACTTCTACAAGGCAATGTAAGAACTGGACAAAAGAGGAATGATTAAAGCCATGATAGAGAAAATGTTCTATAAATTAAATAACAAATCCCTGTAGTCTCTTGGTAGATTGAGAAGAAAAGATACACATGTAGGAAAAAAAATTTTAGAAAATATTTCTGAACCCTAAGGAGAAAGGGATAATCTTAAAATTTCCAAGTGAAACAAGTTACAATGAAAAAGAAACTGACAGACATTGAGCTTCATCAGCAACACCTGAGGGAAGAAGACAGTGAAATGACACCATCACACTACAGAGGAATTTTATTGCAAGCCACTATATCAAAATTGATTATAAATTCACTTTAAATAAATATGGTATTGGCAAAAAAAATAGATAAACATTTGTAGAAGAGCCTAGAAGTTTTAAAAATAACCCTATATTCATAGGACATTTTAATATCTGACAAAGGTAGAAGTTTAGTTTGTTGAGGATGTTGTGATGATACAACTGGCTACTGGTTTAAAAAGAATACAAAATTGGGGGCAGCACACCAACATGACACAGGTATACATATGTAACAAACCTGCACGTTGTGCACATGTCCCTTAGAACTTAAAGTATAATAAAAAATAGAAAAATAAAAAATAAAAATAAAGAAATCAAAAAAAAATTATAAAATTGTATGCTAAAATAACGTAAAATTGTTCCACTATCCTATGCTCTATTCAAAACTAAATTCCAGGTGAATAAAAGCACTAACTATTTTTAAATTTATGAATAAAACACTTGCAATTCAGATGACACATAGTATTATTGGTATTCATAATAAAACTAACTGGAAATAAAGTGAATGTCCATCAATAGGGGAATTATATGAAAATGTATGGCTCTTATTGCAAGAATGATTATAAAGTCATTAAACATAAGTTAGAGTCATGTTAATTGACTCAAAGAGACTTTTGCTGGTCATGGAGTAAAAACAAGGAAATAAGAAATGAGTTTATACCTTCGTGCTTATAGAAATTTAAAAAGACTGATTACATGTATTATTGGAAGGCATATAGGAAAAGGTTTGGGTGTTTGAAATTTCAAGTGTTATACTTTATTGAAAGTGTCTGGATTGAATTGAAATCAACTAAATAGAATTCAATTCAGTCATAAAGAAACAAATGCAAGTTCCCACTCTTTCTGTCTTAGACTCTATTTTACAAACAAAAGAATTAAATAGAAATAAATAACTATAGGCTACATTTAGAAAGTTTTAAAAGGTGGTGTGAACTTTTGAATATAATCTTTTTGGGTTACTCATGTTCTCTTGTTCAAAAATACATGGGATATCACATTGTCCTTGTTACAGCTTTCTCATGTATATGAAGAGGTAACATTAAAAATTGTGCTCCAAGAGTGTATGGCACGGTTAAAGCCTCCTAACTTTAGAGCACCTTAGATACTAGTCTTGTGAGCATTGTTTCTACCTGTGCCAGCATTATAGACATATTGTATCCATAAAATGATATCTGTTTATTTTTAAATTTGGTTTTGTTTATTAGTCAGAAAAAATAAGATAATGCTGCAGTAACAAAATAACCCAGCAATCTCAATAGCTCATTAAACGTAAACTTTATTTCTTAATCCTACTGCATGTTCGTCAAGGGTCTGCTTCAAGTGGTCACTCAGGAACTCTGGTTTTTGCAAGTTCCACCATCTTCAGTGAACATACAGCCTCTTCATGTCATGGAACACCCAACTGCTTCATGGGAAGGTACCACGAAGATACCTTCTTCTTTTGGCAGGGGATAAGGATTTTGGATGCTTCCTCATTGGTAATTAAATTCTTTGACCTGTTTGTTCACAACTTATTGAGTAGGACTAGTTAATTTGTACCTGACTGAGGGGCTGTGAAAGAGAACTTCCCAGATGCTCAGAGGAGGTATAACTAGAATTGACTGGTCCCTTGTGTTCTCTACCAAAGTATATTTTGAGGATCTAGGGTTGTAATTGTGTTTTGTTTTGTTAAACTATAAGTCTAAGTCAGATGGTGGTAGTAGTAAAAGAGGCTACAAAAATTAATTTATTCAATAAAAAATTCTATAAAGGGAATTTAGATACCTGCTAAGGTGGCTGAAAAGTAAAGAAATGGAAGATTTCATGGTGGCAGCTAAAGAAGAATTGGATGCTATTTACAGTAACAAATAAGGTATGGAATTAGGTTGTAAAAACAATGTGTAGGAATTGCAAAGAAAGGACAAAAGGCAGCTAATAAAGATAAAGGAAGCAGACGAGGCTGCTATCAAAGTGATGCAGCATAATATGACATTTCAAAATAGTACAGTGGAGAAGAAAAGCGCTGAATATGATTTCATTGCTCAGACTGACATTAAGCAACTGTGGCTGCTGCTGAGTCCTCATGTTTACGGCAAACCTCCAGTACAGTATGTACTATAATTTGGCATAACATGTTTTAAGATTTAGCTTGAAGTCAGGCAGTTAGCTACAGCCCTGAATTCTGAATAAGATATTAGTTTGTTTTTACTTGAAGTGTTGAGATCTTCCTGAAATTCTTTTTTCTCTAAAAATATCACGGTTACAAAAGCATGACAAGAGAGTTCACGTACTCTTTGAATTAACTTTAACAAATGCCATATTTTCATTTTTTAAAACAGGTATCTTCAGGCACTTCACGCTATACCCTGTTATGCATTCAATGTGCATGACCAAGAATTACCCAATGAAATCTGTCTGTAAACAGCAAAAGCCAAGAGCAGATTTCCCAGGAAAACCAGACTCTAATGGTAGATATCACCTCATTGACTATAAAGTTAGATACTATAATATAATCCAAAACTTTAAAATACATGTTTAACTTGCCACCCGCTATTAACTTATTTTCCTTAAAATGGATGGTTGGTCCTCCTTCTACTATATGATGTATTTGCATTTGTACTATATGATGTATATGATTAAATTGCATTTAATATATTGCTTGTCATCTACATCACAGAAAATTTAATAAACACGTAAACCTGCTGTTATAATCACTCTCTAAAAAAAGAAACAGTTCGTTAAGTCCACTTTAAAATTAAATTTGAGAATTCATCTTAACTCATTATTATGGACAAATATATGTAAATGGTGACATTTTAATACAGTCATTTGAACATATTTTTTAAAATTGGTGAATGATTGCCAAAAGCAAATTTTCTGAAAAGTAATATTTTAGACAAAGGGCCAAAAGCTGATTTCAGTCATTGAAGTGAATAATTTCCTTTTTAAACCTCTTGACATCTGAACTATAATCATTTTCTGTCCCCCCAACATAAAAGATGGTTAAAAATTTATAGGGAAAAAATATTAAAAAATGAGAACATTCTGAGTCACTCACTCAGATTCTACAATCCAAGTTAGTGATTCAGAATGTTCTCATTTTATAAGATTTTCTTGAAAATTACATGTTTTCAAGGTCCTACCAGTGTTGTTCCTTAAAAAAATGCAATGTATTTATCATATATTTTACTAATAACTAAAATCAGCTTCCCTATGCTTTATTAATAAAGCAAAGCCATAAGTGCAACAGCAAAATAGATACATACTTGCTATTTCTAGCACACCATCTTCATGATGAGGAATTTAAAGTGATGGAAGCACTGAAGTAAAAATTAACAATTTGAAATTTGAAGTTATCCACTTAAAAAACTGGGAACAATATAACTGTTGACATTATTATTTGTTAAGAAAAATTAGTATTTAGTCATTAAAATTTGGAAAGACATAATACATCCCTTTTGGAAAGACATAATACATCCTTCAGAGAGATACTTCCTCTAATTGCCCCAACAACTTAGATTATGGTGTTATTAAGTTCCATTCTGTCTTAATCCTATACTACAATTATTCTTCTTACACTCCTAGGGAGATTGAATCCACTTTTGTGCTTTTAATTTTCATCTATGTGCAATGACTTTCAAACCCTACAGCTCTTGATTCTGAGTTTTAAGCCAGAATAGCCACATCCATTCAGGATGTCTCCATTTTATTGGCCACAAGTGACTCAAACTCAATTGTTTTAAAGTTAACCTCGGGGCGCGGGGGGTGGGGGGTTGGGGAGCAGAGCAAGATGGCCGAATAGGAACAGCTCCAGTCTCCAGCGCAAGCGACACAGAAGACAGGTAATTTCTGCATTTCAACTGAGGTACTGGGTTCATCTCACTAGGGAGTGCGAGAAAATCGGTGCTGGCCAGCTGCTGCAGCCCGACCAGCCAGAGCTGAAGCAGGGCGAGGCATCGCCTCACCTGGGAAGCACAAGTTCCTAGCCAGGGGAACTGAGACACACAACACCTGGAAAATTGGGTAACTCCCACCCCAATACTGAGCTTTACCAAGGGTCTTAGCAAACGGTATACCAGGAGATTATATCCCACACCGGGCCAGGAGGGTCCCATACCCACAGAGCCTCCCTCATTGCTAGCAGAGCAGTCTGTGTTCTAACAGCAAGGCAGTAGTGAGGCTGGGGGAGGGGCACCCACCATTGCTGAGGATTAAGTAGGTACACAAAGCCGCTGGGAAGCTCGAACTGAGTGGAGCCCACAGCAGCTAAAGGAGGCCTTCCTGTCTCTGTAGACTCCACCTCTGGGGACAGGGCATAGCTAAACAAAAAAAAAAAGCAGCAGAAACCTCTGCAGATGCAAATGACCCTGTCTGACACCTTGGAAGGGAGCAGTGGATCTCTCAACACGGAGGTTGAGATCTGAAAATGGACAGACTGCCTGCTCAAGTGGGTCCCTGACCCCTCAGTAGCCTAACTGGGAGACATCCCCCACTAGGGGTAGACTGACACCCCACATCTCACACAGCGGGGTACACCCCTGAGTCGAAGTTTCCAAAGTAAGAATCAGACAGGTACACTCGCTGTTCAGCAATATTCAGTCTTCTGCAGCCTCTGCTGCTGATACCCAGGCAAACTGGGTCTGGAGTGGACCTCAAGCAATCTCCAACAGACCTACAGCTGAGCGTCCTGACTGTTAGAAGAAAAACTAACAAACAGGAAGGACACCCACACCAAAACCCCATCAGTACATCACCATCACCAAAGACCAAAGGCAAATAAAACCACAAAGATGGGGAAAAAGCGGGGCAGAAAAGCTGGAAATTCAAAAAATCAGAGCCCATCTCCCCCTCCAAAGGAGCGCAGCTCATCGCCAGCAACGGATCAAAGCTGGATGGAAAATGACTTTGACGAGTTGAGAGAAGAAGGCTTCAGTCCATCAAACTTCTCAGAGCTACAGGAGGAATTATGTACCCAGCGCAAAGAAACTAAAAATCTCGAAAAAAGAATAGAAAAATGGATAACTAGAATAATCAATGCAGAGAAGGCCATAAACGAACTGACAGAGATAAAAACCATGACATCAGAAATATGTGACAAATGCACAAACTTCAGTAACCAACTCCATCAACTGGAAGAAAGAGTATCAGTGATTGAGGATCAAATGAATGAAATGAAGCGAGAAGAGAAGTCTAAAGAAAAAAGAGGAAAAAGAAATGAACAAAGCCT